>NC_079495.1:24678111-24917214 GCF_030052815.1 Hevea brasiliensis | reverse complement strand
CTAAATATGAATAAACATTACTAGAAATTAAATTGAAATTGAGTAGTGAAAAGAAAAGAAAAATCAAAGAAAAGCTCATTTATGACATCTTGATGATGTCATTTATAAATTATGACCAATCACAATTAAGCCATCATTTGACTAACTAATAAAGAGACTAAATGAAGACCAAATAACCAAAAATTACAGCATTCATTCTTCTTCTTCTTCACCAAAACGTGACTTCTCCCCATCTCCCTCCATTGATGCACTCACCCAAGCTCCAAAACCTAGCCAATTACACCATAAAACCCCTATATGCCTTCATAAAACTTGGTCCTCACACCTAGAGCAAGCTTTGGACAGAAAAAAGAAAGGAAGAAAGTGAAGTTTTGAAGTCTTAGAAGTGGCTCCATTCAAGGTTAGTGCACATATGTATTTAAAACACATTAATTCCATGTTAGAGATGTGTAATAGGTAAGAAATTGTGGAATAAATGAACCAAACCCATGTGTATGAATGCCATGAATTTCGGCAGCCATATTGAAGGAATAGAAATGAGGGTTTTGTTGGACTTAGAGTGGATTAGAAATGATGTTTAAGATACATATACACAAGGATAATAAATTGGTATGCTAACTAAGGCATCTTGTAGAAAACATAAGGTGAAGCTAGGGTTTTGGGGGAGTGAAAATTGATTTGGCTTATGAAATTGTTAGAGCACATTTTAATGGTCAATTAGTGACCATTTTAGGTAAGTTGACCATATTATGGACTGAAAAATAGGATTGCAAAGTGAAGTTGTAGGCTGCCCTAGGACAGCAGCAGAGGGACTAAACATTCAGTCCACTTGCACTGCCATAACTTGGGCTGTGTTGGTCCAATTGGTGTTTGGCCAATTGGACATGAAACTAAGCTTATAATGGCACATTTTTGCTGAAGAAACCATGCCCAAAAGACCAAAGCAAGAGGACCAAAACTTGGCCCCAATCCGGATACCCTGCAAACAGCCCCTGCAGAAATGACCAAATGAACAGTAACTGTTCATTTGGCCATAACTCACTGTAGATATGGTCAATTGACCTGAAATATTTACAGCAACAAGATAAGATATAGACAAACAACTTTCATGAAGGACACCAATCTAAATTATGCCATTAACCTAATCAAATCATTGAGCAAAGTGAAGTTTACTGTCTTGAGATTTCAGAATTTTCATTTGAGCAGTAAGGTTTGGATGGCTATAACTCCCTCTAGAAAACTCGGATTTAGGCGATTCTTGAACCGATAAAAACCTAAGGCATAGTAGAACATTTAATGTGAAGAAAGTTAGGCCAAATTATGAACTTAACTTGATCAAATTACTGACCAAAATTGGACCAAAATCTGCCAAAACCCAAAAGTGCAACATGAACAGTGCACGTGAACAGTAAACTTATTTTGGCCATAACTTGAGCTACAAAACTCCAAATGGAGTGATTCAAAAAAGGAAATTCAACTAGACAAAATAAGGAACAACTTTCATGTTTACCATTTCCTCAAATTCCTACTGTAAAAATAACAAATGGAACAGTAAAGATGAAGCATGAAAATCGAAAATTTTGCTCAATTAGCATTAAGCTTAAAAATGGTATTGGCAACCAATACCAACAAGTTTGAAATACAAAATGTGGTATGTTTGAGGTGTTAAGACCAATACACCTATTTTCTATCCAAAAGTCAACATTTTTGTTGACCAATGAGGTGAATAGTGACACCAAAACTTGAAATTCAAAATTTGAAATTAGAAATGCATCTAGGGGACTTTAAATTGCAATTGGCAATTAATACTAGCAAATGTGAAACTCAAAATGTGGGATCCTGGTGTAATTAGAATTAATATATCCACTAAGTATGAAAAAGTCAACATTTTGGTTGAATACTAAGGTGAATAGTAATCAAAATGATTAGTAAATTAAGATGAAAACCTAGAACCAATTCTAAGCTTAAATGCTTAGAATTGTATGACAAATGTAGACTATGCATTCTAGTCAAAATTGTTAAAAAGGAATTAAGGCCATAAATTTGAAGTCCATGAAATTTTCATGGATTACTGGAAACATGAAAAATAAGTCATCTAATTGATGTAAATAGATAGTTAGGGCTTATATGCCCATCACAAATGGAATTCATAAAATATTAGTAACTCAACTTGAAATATAAAATTTGCAATTACATAAGTAGATTCTTGAATGTATAAATGAGAAAAGGAAAAATGTTTTGAATACAATGGTACATGTGAACCATTGTTTAGAATTGTGATTAATATGAATAACATAAAGAATGAATAAATGAACCATATTAATGTATGAATGAGACATTAGTTCTCATTATTGTAGAAAGGAGAAGTATTTTGAGTACAATGGTATAAAAAGGATAATTGATGTGAATTGTGATCATATAAATGATCAAATGAATGTATGAATTATAATTGAAATTTATTATGAAATAATGAAGTCATAAAACACAATATATTAATGTTTAATGATATTATGTGCCCTTGTATTGCCTAGACATGTGTGTCAGATTGGATAGTTTGGCATGCCAATAGAGTATTGTTTTAGCAGTACTGCGAAAGGCTTTATGCCGTATTCATGGCTTTTATGCCCGTATGCATAGCTTTTATGCCCGATTATGTAATATCATGGCTTTTTAGCCATCTCGATCGCATACATGGTTGGCGTTACTGCGTCCCATGGTATGACGGCGAGCACCGCGGTGTCGGTGCCAACGACCGTTATCGATCCGATCGTTCGGATAGGTTACTTGGGCATGGAAAAGTATAATCAGAATCGAACCGATTGTTAAAGAAAATACGAAAATTAAATATCGTGAATGATTACGATAGAATACAAAGAAACTCAAGATCGGAAGAAAATAAATAAACAAAATGCATGAAGAAGTTAATATCATAAAACGTAATTAGCCTCACTAAACATTAAGTTGGTAATTATTCAGTTCTTATGAACACAATGGCTAAAAAAAAAATTATAATTTTTATTTGCATATTATTTCTTTCTATTTTATTATTTGCACCACTAAGCTTTATGCTTAGCGCGTCGCTTTTGCAACGCGTAGGTGCCAAGATCTTGATCGAGAGCCGATGAGACCACAAATTGGGTAAGTCCATCCTCTGATTCTGCATAGTGTCCGTGTCACCTCAACTTCATTGCATTGGTAGGACACTAGGTGTCATTTTGGCATTCTGTAATAAATTTTGATTTTCTCATATGTAATGAAACTTATGTAATGTATTTTGATTTTCATGTAAATAATGCAAATTTGTGTTTGTAAATGGAAAAGTGAATATTGATTTGTGACTGTTATATGACTATCAAACGAGATGAATGATTGAAAATTGAAATTGAGAAATGAATGGTTGACAAATGTTGAGATGATGATTATTGGAGTTTGAGAGTAATTGAATACGAATATATGAATATTGGAAGTGTTTTTCACAGGTTCCGAAGAACTGTTTTCTCCATTTTTAGCCGGTACTCCGCCGAATTTTCTTTAAAATTTTCGGAACCTTAAATAAATTATAATTTCAATAAATGGCTTAAATAAATTATATTTCACAAGTTATATTCAAAAGGAAGAATAAAAATGAATTAAGATAAAATAGAGTGCTCGGCACACTGAGTGGCATAACTTGCTCGGCTACATTGTAGTCGGGTAAGGGGTGTCACAATACTGTCCTTGTACTTTTATCTGTTCTTCTAATAGATTCAGCAACTCAACTTAACTAAGCCTTTATCCCAAAAATTTAGGATCAGCTATATGGATTCGCTTTCTCCACTCTAAACGATTTTGGGTTAAATCCTCAGAAATGTGTAATGCTTCTAGGTCATGTTGTACTACTCTCCTCCAAGTCAATTTAGGTCTACCCCTTTTTTTCTTTCTATCCTCTAACCTAATGTGCTCTAATTATCTAACTGGGGCCTCCGTATGTCTACGCTTCACATGACCAAACCACCTCAATCTCCCTTCCCTCAACTTATCTTCAATTGGCACCACTCCTACCTTTTCTCTAATACTCTCATTACGGACTTTATATAGTCTAGTATGGCCACTCATCCACCTTAACATTCTCATCTTTGCAACTCTTATCTTAGACGCATACGACTCTTTCAGTGCCCAACACTCACTACCATATAATATAGCCAGACGTTTGGCTGTACGATAAAATTTTCCTTTCAACTTATTGGGAATCTTACGATCATATAAAACTCCCGTGGCACGTCTCCACTTCAACCATCCGGCTTTAATCCTATGATTAACATCCTCCTCACATCCCCCATCTACTTGAAGGACTGAGCCTAGATATTTAAAGTGATTACTTTGGGACAGTACCACTCCATTCAAACTAACTCCTTTCCTATCACCAGTTTGGCCTTCACTGAACTTGCAATGCATGTATTCTGTTTTCATTCTACTTAACTTAAAACCCTTTGACTCTAGAGTACTTCTCCAAAGCTCTAACTTTCTATTGACTCCTTCTCGTGTCTCATCTATCAGAACAATATCATCTGCAAATATCATGCACCAAGGAATACTCTCTTGTATATATTTCGCCAATTCATCTAAAACTAATGTAAAAAGGTAAGGGCTTATGGCTGATCCTTGGTGTAATACAATTGAGATCAAAAAATCTCTTGTGTCCCCTCCCACTGTGCGCACAATAGTAGTTGCTCCTTCATACATATCTTTCAGCACTTATATGTACCTAATAGATACCCTCTTTTATTCTAACACATTCCATAAGACATCTCTTGGAACACTATCATAAGCCTTCTCCAAATTAATAAAAACCATGTGTAGATTTTTCTTCACATCTCTATATTTCTCTATCAAGCTTCTAATGAGAAAGATCGCTTCCATAGTTGAACGACCGGGCATGAAACCAAATTGATTGGGAGAGATAGATGATACAGACCCTGGTTGAAGAACTGAAATGCAATTTGCATATCTTCTGCCAGCAGCAACTTGATAAATTGTATAAGGATCACAGTTTAGGAGATAAACTGCTGTTAGAAGGTGGTAAAAGGCCTAGTGATTCTTCAAAACAGAAATTTTGGAAATATAAGAATATTAAAGGTAAAATACCATGAAATAATATTAGATGCCTCTGAAAACATATGCATCAATAATTACAGAGATTCCCTTCTTCTTTTCATAAATTAAAGTTCATCTTTGTTTCCCTTTGCAGAGTTCATAGCGAAATTTATGATGAGCTTGTACAAGTTACATATCACCACTGTCAAAAGCATGGAACATGATAGTCGACCATGAGGAAATCGATCAAACATATACAGCCAGCATCAAGATCTTTAATTTGCATATCTTGTTCTAGTATTGCTTGTAAAATAGTACTTTAAAAAGAAAACAAAAAGAGAAATACTTTGGAAAGTAAAAATGATTAGATTAAATATTAGAGATCAAGAAGATGATGCTTAAGTTTTCATTGGAAGCTGCCAGTTGATTGTATAGCTATTGTGCGTCTCTATGGGCATGTTTTTAGCTTTTGGTCATAATTGATGGCTAACAATCGTTGTTAATAGCTGGCTGATGGCGAATTGCTAATAGCTTAATGGAAAATTCTTGCCTAAATCTGATTTTTCTTGTAGGTATGGGTCAATTTAGGACAATTTGCAGTTTCAAATTCAATTAAGATTTATGGTGAAACAAAATAAATAATTGTTTTCATATTCTTAAAAATTAATAATAATTTTCATATTTTCAGAAATATTTCTATGTAAAGAAGAAAAAATTGAACATTTTCATTATTTTAAAAATATGATAAATAATTTTTGCAGTATTCAAAAATATGAAAAATTATTATTTAATTTATTTCTAAACTTTTGAAATGGTAAAAGTAATTTTTTTTTATTAAAAATATGAAATTTTTATTAGTAAAAGCATGATAAATTACTATTTTATTATTATAATTTTAATTTTTTTTAATATAGTGAAAATTTTTAATTATGTTAAAATATAAAATTATTTTTTATTATTGACAATTATTATTTCATGACTAAATTGAATTAAATACAAAACTTAATTTGAATATAAATATAATAGATAGATTTGACCTTTATTCTTAAAAAAATAGTGAGTTTAAATAGAAAGCAATAATATAAACTATTTTTTAAAATGATAATTTTATTGCATAAACAAGCTTTTCTCTTCATACTCTTGTATTTTACTATAGGTTTTAGTGTTATTAGAAAGTCCTATTTAATAGATTTTTCTTATTCAAATTTGATTTATTATAAATTTAACATATAAAATATATCGTGAGATTCTTTTGTTAAATATATAGAGTTCACATATTTATATCTTGCATTTATTGTAAATCAGATCTAAATAATAATTTTTTAAATCCATCGTAGACCCAAATAAAAATATATAAAATTTATATTTTTAATAAGTAGATTACATTATATATCTTATATTTTAAATTTATGATCAATGAAATTTAGATAAGAAAAATTCGCTTTAAAATATAAAATTCTTGTGATTTGAATAGCCCAAATTTAAATCTTAAGTCATGAGTAAACGCATACAATTTTTTATTATATAATTAATTTTAATTAAAATTCCAACTTAAAAGCTTACAATCTTGAAAACTGACTTAATTATATTTATTCAAGACACCATAGGATATAAATTATACCAATAGACTCGACCTGACTTTTAACTATAAACCATTAGTATTTAATTTTCTTGACTATAATAATAACTAATTAAGATTATATTTCAGCTCTAAAATATTTTAATTTTAAATTTTAAATTTTAAAAAAAATCTTTGAGTTTAAATATTATTTAAAATTTTAATTTAATAAATAAATATATAATCACTAAAATTAATAAAATTATCCAATTAAAATGTGAATTTGATAACTAGTTTATAAATTCAATTAAGGTTCGTTTACAAATCTAATTAATCAAAATAAATGAATTTTTATTAAAATAATTTAAACTAAAATTATATTTTAAAACTCTCATATGAAATTATTCCATTCAAATATATATTAAAAAAAATTCATTTTAATTAGACATAAACATAAATGTGTGGACATCCAACTGGGCCCCAAAACGCGGTGACATAAAATAGGAGTCCGAATCCACAAAGTTCTTCCTAGCGCAGGAAGTTTCCTGGAAACTTCCACACCTGGGAAAATGGGTCAACCACTGCTACTTCAACGTTGGAGTAAACGCGCTCAACTTATTTAACAATTTCAGCCACTCTTTTAATTTTATATTAAAAAAAAATTAGAATAAACATATTATTTTCATTTTATCTAATTTGTTTCTCTTATTTTTCTTATTATTTAAGGTGAAAATTTTGCCATTCATAAAAGTATAACCATGACCTTTTTTTAATTGATAAAAGGCCTATTTTAATTTTTAAAATATAGTTCATAATTATATAAGTTTTTCAAATATTTTAGAGTCAAATAAATTCTTTAAATTTTAAAAAAATATTAAATAGATCCCTCAAATTTTAAAAATAATCAAATAAATCTTTTTATCATTTTAGACACAAATAAAACCTTTAATTTTAAAAAATAGATAAAAAAAATTGAATTATAAATTACCTCTAAAATAAATTCAGCTAAGATCATGCCCGAAAATCTTCTAATGCAATCCTCTATATCTAATTTATAATATTTTAATAAATGTCAACTGTATCATAAAGTAAATTGATAAGTTATTTTTTATCAAATAATTCAATAAGCTTTTCTTTGGTTTCATTATTTTCGTTATAATTTATGTAAAGAAATTTCTTCGATAATTTGATAAAAAAGCAACTTATCAGTTTGTTACAGAATGCAGAAGATATCATTGAAAAGTTATTGTAAAATTATTAGTGAAGATCTCGTGTACTAAAAGAAAATTTATACACGATCTTGACTATATTTACATTAAAGGTAAATTATATTTTTTATTATTTTTTTTAGATTAAAGGATTTATTTACCCTTAAAGGTTTATTTAATCATTTTAAAAGTTGAAGGATTTAATTGAATCTCAAAATATTTTAAAATTTGTAAGACTATTTGACATAACTTAAATATCTAAATAGGCTTTTTACCTTTTTTTATTTGTTAAAATTTATTAGATGTTTATTATAATCAATGTTGAGCCTGCAGCTCAAATATTTGAATTACAAATTTATTAATAGATAAACATAAATATTATAAATATCACAAAAGTACATATATAAATAAATTACTAACTTATAAATAAATTTTAATTAAGTGATATTAAAGTTATATATATCTGAAAGACTATTTTTTTTAAATTAGATTTCATA
This sequence comes from Hevea brasiliensis, assembly GCF_030052815.1. NCBI lineage: Eukaryota > Viridiplantae > Streptophyta > Magnoliopsida > Malpighiales > Euphorbiaceae > Hevea > Hevea brasiliensis. Next base: position 24,908,878 of record NC_079495.1, on the reverse strand, counting down.
TGAAAATGAATTTTATAACTGTTAAATTAAATATTTATATTAAAATTTATATAAAATTAATTAAAATGAATATAATGAATATATAAATTTTAATATTTAAATATTTAATTTAATAATTATTAAATTTATTTTTATACAAGATAGATATTATAATAATTTCACTCAATAATTAATAATAAATGACTACCAAAAACTAATAAAAATCCAGAAACATGAAAGTGATTGTAATATTGTTGGGTAGTGATTGTGCTTTGCATGTTTGTCATCTTTCCAAATTTCACATCTTCTCTTGTCATACTTCAAGCCAAACCGCCCATTTTCAATGACTTTATCAAAGTGCCAACTAACCTAAATTCTAGATTAATTAGGATAATTACATATTGAAATTATATGATAAATAATTAATAATTTATTCCTTCAATGTCATTCAATTTCTGGAATAACTTGGACAATATTGTTGGGATTGGATTGAATGTGGGGTTAGCTTTGCAGACTTTTCAAGTTGACAAAAGACATTTTGTTAGAAAATTTTGTACCATTCACACTATGATTATTAATTCTAATGTGAATGAAGATCTCTAATCTTTTGTATTATTAGACTTTCTTCTTTAGTGTATTAGTTCATATAGCTATTACTATTTGTTTATTGTGAAAATTAAGTCTTTGCGTCATAGGCCTTTAAACTTTTTCAGAATTTGAATAAACTCTTTAAATGAAAAAAAAAAATTCAAATAAGTTAAGTAAATTTTAAAATTAAGGGTCTGTTTGTTTCACGAAAAATATTTTTCTAAAAAATATTTTTCTCATTTTTTGATATTTGAGACATTCAAGAAAATTGATTAATGAAAAATATTTTTTTGATCAAAGAGAAAATTAAATCATTTAAAGAAAATGACTTATATTTTTCAAAAGAGGAAGTCATTTTTCGTTTTCTAAATTTTAATAATATTATTAAAATATAAACACACGCGCACACACACACATATATATATATATGAAATAAATACATATTATTAATTTAACATTACAACTAAATAATAAAAAATATTTTCATGAAAAATATTCTTTTAAAAAATATTTTTGATAAAAAATATTTGTTATTTACAAAATATTTTCTATGAAGTAAACGAAACCTAAATCAAATAAATCTTAATGGATAATAAATCCTTTAAATTTTAAAAATATATTAAATAAGTCCATAAACTATTTTAGAATTTGCACACCAAAATATACTGAATTTGCTAACTCGACTAATTTATCACATTTATTTCTCTTTATATAATTGATTCTCTTAATTTTAATTTGAATAAAAATTTCACTCAATTAAAAAAATAATTCTGAAATAAAATTCATAAACGATATGAAAAATAATCACTCATCGAATTTAAAAGTATTTTCTCCCACTAAAAAATATAAATAAATTCTCCACGAGTCCTATTAGTGAAAGCCAAACAGCTTACTTTGGAACATAAACAGCAGATCATAATAATAGAAACGCATCAAATTTGGAATTTTTCAACCCTAAGAATTTTTTAAAAAATTATTTAACCCAGCGTTAAAAAAATATTTTTTAATATTCAACTCCTATTTGAGGCTCGTCCCTAAATTTTGTATCCTTTAATTTTAATTTATTTTTAAAAAATTCTGAACTTTAGTTTTATTTTTCAAAATTCTCTCTAACTTATTATAGTAAATTTTTAGGTTAAAAAAAATAATAAATTTATTTTTTTTTCTTTTTTTCCTCTTACATTTAAAAAAACACAAGCCATTTCTATTAAAAAACATAAATGCCATCACAGTGATCTAAATTTTAGGAAAGATAATGATTTATTATTCATCAAAAAGTATTGAAATTGTATTTATAGATGTTATATTATAGTTTAAAAAAAATTTTAATATGAAAATTTACTATTACAAGTTAAACAGATTTTTATGAAATAAAATTAAAATTTATAAATTTTTTAATAATAAACTAAATTTAAAAAGTAAAAATAAAATATAAGATAAAATTTAGGTACGTGTAATAAAAATTCCACCCTATTTTAATTGCCATTCAAAGCTACTCGATTGCTGCGTGTGTGTATATAATTTTTTTAATTATATTTTACATGTATTTAAATATATTTTAAAGTTAATTTATATACATTAATTAAATTTATTCTCTAAATAATTTTAATGAATAAACTTTAAATTTTATATTTAGCAAAAGTAACAATAAATTATAAAATTAAATAATATTTTTGAATTTTATTTTGTCAAATTGTATTTTTTATATATATATTTAAATTTTTATTCTTTGTATAATAATTAATAATTTATTTTTTATATTTAATTTTAATTATTCTACTATATACATATTAACATATTTAAAAATATATTTTTTATTTTTAATTAATTACTTAATATTTTACTTTTATGACCTATTTTTATATTAACTAAATATAGTATATTCTAAATTATAAAGAAGAAAAGAAAATGATATTATCAATGATTATGTGAAATGTAAAATAGATAATAAAATAAAGCATAACGTTTTATTTTCTTTTAAGAATGAAGGATTAAAATTTTAAATTAATTTTAGATCCATTATAATATATAATAAATCTTATGCATACAGGAAATCAATTTTTTCCATTAATATAAGTAAAAAAAAATAATTTAAAAATTAAATAAGATATTTTTTTATAATATAATCTCATCTACTTATAAAATTTATTAATAAAGGAATTCTGTTACGATTTGTTGAGAAATTTTCTAATTAAGAAAGAAAAAGAAATCAACTTAGAATTAGTCGAGAAGTTTTTATTTAAAATAGGTGAAATTTTATTTATTAATTAGGAAACAGAAGAGAAATTAATTTAAAAAATAATTGAGTGATTTCTTACAAATGTGAGTGGAGATCTTTTCAATAATTATTATGTTAAAGATAGTGAATTAAAATTTTTTACTAATTTACTACAGGCCCTACAGGACCTCCCCAAGACCCTCATGTTGAAATCCCAGATGATGAACCAATTCTAGACTTTGGACTACCAGGCGCTCCACAATGCACCTGTGCCCAGCCAGCCCATGGTTCACCTTAGATGATGTTTCCCCATCAAGGTGGAGAGATCGCCTTGCAGAATTTAAAGCTTGGCTTGATGTTCAAATGCTCCGGGAATGTGCTGACTCCCACACTATACTCAGAGAATTCATCTCTCGAACTGTTGGCACATTACAAGATTGGTTCTCCTCCATTGGAGAATATCAGAAAGCCCAATTTTGCCACCTGACTCCCTTACAAGCAATCAACGCTCTCTTTGCTGAGTTTCTCGGAGATGCATCTTTATACAGCAAGCAGTTAAGACAAGAGTTCTTTGATATGCGCCGTTTTAAAAAGATCGACATTGAGAGACACTACCAAATGCATGACTCAACGCTATTATCTCACATCGATATAATGATGTCAACCTCGCATACCTACATTGCCTCATTGCCAAAATCATTACAACCAGAACTCCACAGAAGTATTGCTGCTACCAGAAGAGCAATGAATGCTATCACTATAGGGGAAATTCATCAAATGACTCTGGCCTGTCTTTACAAAATGTGTTAACACTAGAAGTTGTTCAAAGATATCATCGACAACAAAGAAAGCTTTGAAGAATGTATGCCAGAAGTGTCACCTTGCCATTAAATGCAAGGAAAAGAACTGTGAATGCAAACCAAAGAAGAAAGCACATTACAAGAAGCATCCCTCTAGATTCAAACCCCCTTTCAAGCAAAAGAAAGGAAGAAGGTCAGTAAGATACTTCCGAAAGAAAAGGACGGGTACAAAGAAGTCTGACAGATGCTATATCTGTGGCAACCGAGGCCATTATGCCAAGAACTGCCCTAAGAACCCCAATAAGGCAATTAAGCTATTACAACACATACAACAGGCTTCTCACATCTCCCTGGAGCATGATGATGTCGAATCCTTGTTCTCTGAACAGGATGAGCCCGATGAAGATACAGTCTTTGCCCTTGGAATGGACATCGAATGTAAGAAGATTACTCAATCACTTCAGAAGAATCCAGTTCGGATACTGAAGCCCATTACCCGTCTTACCTGGCCCAACATATCCAATCTTCCCAACCCACTTATGGCCCAGACACTATTCCAATTCCTTTAGTCCCGATTCATATTCTTCCCAGTAAGTATGAACGGCCCATTAGTGTCATTGGCTTCCTGGATATCGAGGCTCACAAAAGTATGATGAACCCAGCCATCTTACCCTCAGAATACTGGGTCCCTCATGAAGAATACTTTAAGGCTGCAGATGGAAATGTTTTCAAAAATAGCCTTATCACTAAGCACCCAATTGGAATCCAGTTCTTCCCCACTTGTATCCTTTGGACTAAGGTCATCGGGTCGGATCTTCCTGACAAAGATTTGCTGATAGGCTTTGACTTGTATCAACAGGCGAAGCATTTGAAGATCCTCCCCATAGGATTGAAATATAAGAGAAATTTTCAGCCATTTACTTTTGTCCCAAGGTTATATTCTCTGGCTGATGCCTCAGCTGAATTCCAAGAGCACAAGGAGCTCCTTTTAAGGTCCTGTGCTGACTCCCATGCACATTTTTACCATCACCATCCCCTATGGAAAAACCCGGAATTCTTTGTCAGTCTTCCATTCAAACTCAATGAAGATATCAATCCGACAAAGGCATCACACCCGGGAATGAATCCTACAGACTTGGCTTTAGCCCAAGAAGAGTGCAGACAGCTTCTCCAACAAGGCCTCATAGAACCCACTTCCTCCCAATGGGCCTGCCAGGCCTTTTATGTTGAAAAAAGATCGGAACGACTAAAAGGGAAGAAAAGGCTTGTCATAGATTACATGGCTCTGTATCATTTCCTCCAAGATAATAAGTTCCCATTACCAAAGCCCAAGCCTTGTTCACTCAACTACACGAGCCCATATTTTCTCCAAGTTTGACCTTAAAGCCGCTTTTGGCAATTGGGTATTAATCCTCCGATAGGCCCAAGATCGCTTCGCATTCCTACGGCCCAATACCAATGGACAGTCCTTCCATTCGGCCTTAAGACGGCCCCATCAGTTTTCCAAAAGGCCATGACAAGGATATTCGAGCCCATACTGCATAGTGCTCTTATTTATATAGACGATATCCTTCTTTTCTCCAAAGATGTTACAACCCATAGGGCACTCCTCTCCACATTCCAACAATTGGTGGATTCCTATGGAATTATGCTATCAGAAAAGAAGAGCTCACTGGCCCAAACTGATATCGACTTCCTTGGAATGAGATTCAAGGATTGAAAATACCAACCTCGACCTCACATTGCGTAAGAATTACTAAAGTTTCGATAAGGACTTGACAAGAAACAAATACAACAGTTCCTTGGTATTATCAATTACATCAGGAAGTTTATCCCGCATGCGGCCGCCCACACTTGCCAGCTGTCAAAGATGCTTAAAAAGGATTCCCCACCATGGAGGGAAGAACAGACATGTGCAGTCAAAAAATTAAAAGAAGTGGCTTTAAACCCGCCACCACTACAGATTCCCAGTATTGGACACCGCATCCTTCAGACTGATGCTAGTGACACCCACTGGGGTGCAGTCCTCATCGAAGAAATTTAAGGAGAAAAGCATATATGTGGACATGCTAGTGGAGAGTTCCCAGAACCTCAGAAACATTATCATTCAGTCTATAAAGAGATATTAGCTGTCAAAAATGGGATAAAGAGATTCGAATTTCATCTGATTGGCCACCACTTCACTGTGGTTATGGACAGCTCATCCTTCCCAAAGGTTCTAGACTTCAAAAACAAGTCTCTTCCTGAACCGCAATTACTGAGGCTTAAGGACTGGTTCGCCAAGTATAAATTCTCAGTTCAGCATATCAAAGGAAAACACAACTTGGTTCCTGACCTCCTATCCAGGCCCAAAAACCTCCACCTGATTCAGTCTTTCTCCACACTTCCTTTGATCCTTATGGCATCATCCTCTTCCTCTCCACATACTCCTTCTCCAATGCACAATTTCCTGGTTCCTACTCCAGACAGTTTTCCTCCTGGATGCTCACCCAACTAGCCTATCACAAAGATGGCTAAGTTCGCAAGAGATCATCTGTTTCACTACCTGAGTGCAAGAAACACCCTAAGGGGATTACTCCCCTCCTCGACTGTCTTTATCCCTGACAACCCTTTCCTCACCTGTTTCAAAGATCCAACCCGGCAGAACTCATCCTAGAAGAACTATGGCTCCTCCGTGCATGGTTACACTCTATTCCATAGGACTGAATTCCGCCATGGCCCCAGACGCATGTTATGAACAATACTACAGACTCTCTCCTGTGTTTCTAGAATGGTTCAAGCCCATTTCGCATGGCGCTACACCAAACGCATCATAGACACCCATGGAATAGAAGACAGCCCATTGCCGCCAAATTTCAACATCGTAACCTTGTTCATTTTTCACGTGCCTTTCTCTAGAAGGCCCAATGGACTCCTCCGACCTGCATCAATATGAGTGGAGGACTTATGAAGGGTCAATTATTGACAAAGATGCCATGGGACCCTTGAGAAAGCAACTAGCTGAGTACCTCTGTGAAATCAACATCTATTATTGTCTGGTGCCTCCCCATGTGAATTGTACATCACTTGGTCCCATCCAGTCTCTTACTGATGAGCCCATTGACTGGACCCATCCCATGTGGCAAGATTCCCAGGATCCGATGGACACAGAGTCACGAGATGCCATTCAGAGTGCTGACCCACCATCTCCGTGACAATCGACAAAGGGCCAAAGGACTTTTTGGAATCGACTGATGACTCGACTTTGACACTTTAACTGGCTCGCCACTCCATGATAAAAGTTAAAAAGTTTGACAGTCAATAATGTAATGATGTATCTGTCTTTATTTTGCTTTTCTTTATGTTGCTTTAAGAGTGCTTGAGCGCTTAACCGCTGTCAGAATGTTAAGAGCCTCCTCGCTTATATAAGGAGTTGATCTCTTCAGTTGTGCTCAAACTCAGTTTTTCTTTCAATAATATTCTCTGAAGTTCTCTTCTATGGCTTTCTAAACTCTTCTCCTTCTCCCTGAAAATCTTTGAATGTGTATCATACTCTTATAATCAGAGATACGTATGCTCTACACTTGCCTCTTTAAGAGGATCCTGTATCGTAAATATCTTTGTTTTGACATTAAGGTGCGACGGTCCCATTATCACTTGTATAATGAACAAAAGGGCACAGCCAAAGAGTACCTATGGATAGGGAAGAGGCACAGCATGAGTTCATTCTATGAGTGGTAAGGGCTCCCGGCTTATCTTGGTATCAAAGCCTGGTTATGTTTGTATTATACATACTTCATTGGCGAGTAGGGGAGAACTTTTCCAACCCTGGTATTTTCTCTTAATCTGATCCTGTTTCGCCATCTTCTCTTACCTTGGTATATCGGTGGAAACCAAGAATCGCTAATTCCTTCCTAGAAGGTAGAGCGATCTCCGCCACAACGCCACGTACTCAAATATGGCTTGCCAAACACCTAACCTGCTTCAAACTCATATCCAAACCCCTTCTCCTCCGAGATTGTTAACCTCACCTCTTCTCTTTCTTTCTTTTCACCACTTCAAGAACACTATCCTCCGTAATTGATAATCCCGTAGAAATATCCACTTTACTCAAGATGTTCTGTTGGAGAATCTCTCCTTCCTCTTCTCACCCATACAACATCTACAGACGATCCGATCTTTAACTGCATCTATCGATCTCTCATTTCATCTAGAAGATCTTTGTCAAAAGAATATGTTCAGCCTCCGTGATGGATCAATGCTCTCTCGAGTTCATCTCACGAACAATATGTAACTTTAGAAATCCCTCCTCAACTCATTCCTAGATGGAGACAAGAAGGGTTTTCTCATCTTCACTTTAGAGCTGTTCGACTTATCCTCAGTCTACATGGGAGACGAGGGCTTCGCCATGACAGAGTGTCTCTCCTGATACACGGTTCTTGCAGATGAACATGCGTTATAGGAACCTCGCCTCACCACCTTACATGCTGGAAGTGTGGTGCTGACATTCTTCCCAAACTATAATCTCTCGCTAAGAGATCCACATCTTAGCACTGCCCTTAAAGTTCAGGTTCAACTCACTGGCGCCGGTCAGGTGACCTCTTCGATGATGGCCACCTTACACCATCAAATTATCTACAGATTGCGGATCATGTCAGAGATCTCTCACAACCATCTGCTTCCAATGATGCTCGCTTGTATTGGCCGACACGAGACCACCCCAACAATTGTCCAGATACCTAGGCAATCGCTTAGAAATGAGCTTGAATACCATCCCAAAGGATTGGTTAACCAATTACGAAAGGCTTCATTCAACCTAATGACCTATCCAGATCACGAATCTTCCTTCGCACGGAACCCCGATGGAACAAAGACAAACTTCGGAGTCGTGGTGGGCTTGGGCCTTGGCGCGCCCATGGAGACCGAGAGCTTATGAGGAATTTGCGCGCTACCCGACAGATATCCTTTTCGCTAAGTGGTATCGAGCCTCGTAACGCCCGGGTCTCGGTTCGAGTCTCGCCTCACAGAAAACAGCTCGCGCTAAGAGTGGGCTCGCGAACCAGTCCGCGCAAGTGGAGTCGTGGTGGGCTTGGGCCTTGGCACAGGCGCGCCCATGGAGACCGAGAGCTTATGAGGAATTTGGTGCGCTACTTGACAGATATCCTTTTCTGCTAAGTATATATATATATATATATATATATATATATATATATATATATATATATATATATATATATAAAATTTTATTATTTATATTTTATAAATTGAGTAATAATGTTATTACTTTAATTAATATTTTTCATAATTTTTTTCTCTTTTTTCTGTATAAATATTTTTATAATTTTTTTAAAATTTCAAAATTATCATTGTTAGGAATTTTTACTTAAATATCATACTCAACGTAAGTCTAGAGAAATCACATATTTAACTTTTAAAAAAAACAAAAAATAATATCCATGCGGAACTCGACGAAAAAATTGATCGTATTTATATAATTAATCTAAAAAAAAATATTATATCTACGTATGAAAATTTTGTCTATTATTTATTTGCATAGACAAAATTTTTAAGTGAAATACTATCTTATGAATTATAAATTTTATTTTTAAGGAAAATTTACTTATGGGAGTTCTTTTAAGGAAATAAATCTCATAATTGTTATATTTCTAATAATTAACCAATAAATAAAATTTAAATTCATTAAATGCTAGTTTTTCTTTAAATTTTAAATTGTTCCAATTGAATCATCGGTCAAATATTATTGTTCTCAATTTAAGTCACGACCACCAAATTATAATCCAAATAATTAGCCACCAAAACTCAATGGAAATTTTGAAACTTTGTTTGGAATGGTGAAAAATAAAGAAGGAAAGAAAATTAAAAAATAAAATAAAAGTATTTTGTTCTTATCTTATTCAAAAGAGAGAGAAAATTTGAGGGGAAAAGAAAATAAAGGTAGAAAATAATAAGTGAGACAATTTATTTTTTCTGTAATTTAAAGAGGAGTTGAAAAGAAAGTTGATAAAATTTCATTTTATTGCCAGAATTTTTTTAAACTTTTATTGCCAAAATTTTTAATTTAATTATTTTTTTAAAAAAATGAATAAATATTTTACTATTTATAAAACAAAACTGAAGTATATCTTTTCACTCCTAATCTTTACCTAAAAAGTTACTTCGCACTCTTGCTTTTAGTTGTAAAAGTGTAACTATTTAATCTCTAGAGTTAGGTATTTCCACTTGGGGGTAGTTGTATAGTACACATTACTTCTTTTACCCTTTTATTATTTCTAGTTCTCTACTTAGGGGCTAAAACTCTTACTAGAAATTTTAACTTTCACATAAGAGCATAACCAGGCCCTTAATAGCTCTACCTAATTGCCTTGTGTATGCATTGTAATTTGCACCTTATAATACCAGCGCTCAAACAATGGTAGGGTATTGCACCATCATTACACTAACAATGAACTTCAACTTTCTAATCCTTCTTACCATTTAACTAGAACACATGCTCTAGTATAACATTCAACCATCAACTATACCCATATTGGGCAACTGTGCTCTCCTTTAGTGCAACCACACAATCATAAATTTTTCTTGCATTTTAATTCTTTGACACATAAAACTTTCATATTTCCAATTTTTACTCCCCCTAGTGTTGGATTTTGAACAGGGTTTCACATTCATTTTCATCAATCTTTCTGAGGGTCGAAAATTATAATTCACTTTCTTTTAATTTCATTTCATTTAATTTTGCTGTTAAGCTCATATTTGGCAGCCTTTACTACATTCCAAACCCTTTCATCATTCTGTTGCTTTTTTTGTTTTTCCTTTCCATTCATACTCATTATGGACCCAAATTCAGACCTTAACACAAGTAAGGAATCTTTCTAAATTATTTACTCTTGAATTAACTGGTAAAGACATTTACTAACATGAGATATCCTGACACAACTCTAATCATACATAGACAGATTAGCTTATACCAGAAACTTATAAGAAGGGACCAAAAAACTAAAATTGCAATTATTAAATCATTACTAAAATTATCAAATATGTATTCAAAATTTCACCATACTTGCATAACAAAATTTTGATTTTTTATGTGACTTAACTCTACTATTTTCATACTTTGCAATCTTGGCAACTACGTCCCATTTCAACATCCTGATACCAACTTAATTTGTAATGACCCAAATCCAGGTAGTTACCAATGTTAGAGCACTGGAAGGCATAAGTCCATCAGAACCCATAGTAAGCCTAACCTTGACATTTCTTTTATCTTTTATAACATATCTTTATATCTAGGATGGACCCACTCATATACTATTCATAAGTATTATTTTATTTATACTTTCCCAACTTACTAATAGATTTCTACTTCCATTTCATGGAGCTCATCTCATAGGGTCTGGGCACAGCCTTTAATCATAAACATTCACGTTCTTTTTATTTGAAAATGGAATATTTAATTGGGACTTCCTATTCATTGATATTTTCATAGTTCGTTGTGAAAATATATAATATTTCATAAAGTAACAAAAGCTCTTTAATGTATTTCCATCACAAAATGTATAATAGCAAGCACAGTGTCAAAATGAACAAAATTATACATGTGTCAAAATAGTTTCACAAAATGGTGTAAAATATACAAACTTGACTATAACAAACCTGAGAACTTATTTATCAAAAATCTGTTGATTGTTGCCTTTACTCATGCCCCCAAAGGAGATAGACAGAAGAAGGAGAGTGAGTATATAAACCCAGTAAGTAGAGAATTACATGGGGATGAAAAATATATTATTAAAATAAAGTTCAAGCACATGGATGCGCCATTCAAATGAATGTTCCACAACACAAAAGTTTCATAACAAGGAAGCTATATCAACAAAAGTTCCCCTTACCCGTTCATTTCATATGTCCAATGTGTCTGACCCATTGCAGAAGCTCCTCAGGGCTTCCTCTTATCATTTTATATCATACAAATGGAGCCAGAGATACAAAATTGTCTTACCTAAACATCCCATATTATAACATATCAGCTCATATGCATGCATGCCTTTTCTTTACTTTCCCATTAAGTACCATTAGGTCACCTATAGCTGCCACACAACACAAATACATAATGTAGCATCTTCACGAGTTAAATACATACATAATCATATATACAAATCCTATATGCAATATAGCTAAATAAAATAAACCTTAAATGATACATGAGTACATATGCAAGGTAAAATAATATTTAAGAAAGTAGTTGGTAATTTTCACTCACTTTGACAATAGTCCCTCTTAACTTGACACTTACATCTAATTGGATGTATTAATTCCCTTGAACTCTAGCCCTGATAACTCTATCCCCATTCCATAAGAAGAGTATATATATATATATATATATATATAAGTATATTTAATTAACAATTCTAGTGAGATTAGGCTATACTGCATTTCTTTCAAGACAAACAGCTTTCAACAGCTGAACATGGGACCTTTAACTCACAAAGCTATATGCATAGCGTTCCTTACAGTATACATAATTTGACTGCCGAGACTTAATGTCTCAGTCGTTGAACATGTATTTTCCAAAATATTCATTTTATGTTTATTCCTTTATTCTACTTATTCAATCACTCTATCATACATTCAAAAGATCATTCTCAACATTTTTAACTCAGGTAGGCTTTTATATTTATAATATTCATTTTCCATTAAGTAGATTATCCAACCCTTCCTTAATTAGCTAATTTATTTAAACCCTAATATTATGCATCAATTTTAGATAATCTTACTCATTTATACTACTATTCTAATCTCTATTTGGAAGAATATAAACATAGACAAGATTTACTTATTATGCTCCTAGGGTTTTTCTTTTTTATATCCTTCTCCTTAGCTTTAGATTCTCCCCCTTTGCTCTTTTCCAGAAGTTATTAAGGTTGTGGTATATTTAGATTTCTCTTTATTTGTAAAGGTTTGGAGAAAGTAAGAGAAAAGGGTGTGAGGGAAATGAAAAGGGAATGGAAGGAGATATGGGAAGGTTTTAAAGTATAGAAGAAGTTGGTTTATGAAAAATATCTGAATTTCTCTCTTTTATACTCCTGCCTCCATATTCAGAGTCGGTTAAGTTCTTCTAAGAATCAAGGTGCCTTTTCATCAAATACTCCAAAATTTCCCATTTTAATTTATTAATTACTATTTTAGTTAGCATTTTAATTAATCTTTTATTGTGTTATATGTTAGGTTTGGTTCCTAGTCTGTAACACCCCTATTTGAATAGCCTGGTATATTTCACTGTTCCGGTGACCGGTGTCGATCCAAACAATTAAGGGGATTAGAACCACATTTAAGACAACTAGAGAAGTTATAAATACAAATAATTAGTAATTGCCAATTAGTTAAATATAAATAAGAAAAACAGAATATAAGAAGTTAAACGAGCCGAGAGTCATAGCGATGGGTGACCGTCTCGGGAACGACTGCGAAGCCATTTTAAACTTAAATTTCGAACTGTAAAATGTGACGCTGCGATCCTTAGGACCCTTATGAACACAGTGGAAAAGAAAAAATCACGAAAAAGAACTGTTAAGTCAGTCAAATAATTAGGTCAGAGAGCCGAAAGAAATATTGAATTATTTGCAAACTGGGATGAACCGATGAGGGGCAATTTGGTCAATTGACCCCGAGAGCTGACTCCTGACCTAACTGTCAAATAAAATTGGAGAAAAGAAATTTTCGGAATCGAGAATTAAATTAAAGAACTAATAAAAAAAATAAAAAAAAAGAGGAAAAAGAAAAAGTTGAAAAAGGTTGATTACATCATGCTTGACACATGCATGATGCAATAAACTTACTAATTTAAGAAATTGAAAATTGTGGGATAACTATCTATTAAAAGAGCATAAAATAACAAAAAGAAAAAAAAAATTTAATTACTTCTCCTCTATTCCCGTCAACCCTTTCTCTCTCATTTCTCTCATTTCCTTTCCACCATTAACACCCATTTCAAGCTTTCAAAAGCTTGATTTTATTTTATAAACTCCCTAACTCCTTTAAGTAAATCTTGTTCTTGGACTTTGACAAGCATCTTGACAACAAAAAGAAGAGGAAAGAAAGAAGATTTGAAGAGGGAGAAATTCAACAAAAGAGGTGAGTGGTTAGTTTTTAATATTATGTTTAAATTCATATTTTAGTAGTTGAATTATACTAGAAATTATGGAAAAATGAAATGAAATAAATTGTTGAAGGACCAAACCTAAATTTTAGTCAACTAGGGTTTGAGGATGTGTATGCATGAACTTGGTGAATTTAAAGGTGTATGTGAGCTTATTGGTGTTGAATGATCATGATTAAATGTTTTGAATTAGTTAAATGCATGAGGTTAGTGAATTAAGATTTTGAACATTAGGGTTTATGGACCAAAAATGTGAGAAATGAGTAAATGATGTCTTTGACCTATTGTGAAGTGAAAATGGTCATTTGTGACCAAATGAGTTGTGTTGGAATGGTTGGAATTAAAGTTAAATTCGAAGGGAGTATGGTCATGCCGTGGCAGATGACCAAGTCAACTTTGAAGGACCAAAATGAAATTTTACAAGTCCAATTGGTATGGGACCGATTGGGGATGAAAATAGACATTAAATGACACAATTTTCATTTAGGAAGCATGCCCAAAAAGTGACCAAAACCTAGTGAACAAATTGACCAAAGTTGAAAAATTGCAGGCTACCCTGTACAAACTGACCAAATGAACAGTGTTTGTTCATTTGGTCATAACTCGAGCTAGGCAGTTCAAAATGACTTGAACTTTTACTAGTGGTTAGATGAGATATAGACCTAAAACTTTCATGAAGAACACAAACCCAAATTCTGCCAGCAACTAAGTCATTTGGCCACCCAAAGTTGATGACCCAAAACTGCCAGCACCAAAATTGCCCAGAAAATCTAGGTTGTGTCCAATCCGGCAGCCATGGTTCAAATGGCCATAACTTGAGTTACAAAACTCCAATTGGAGTGATTCAAAAAGGAGAATAAATTTACGACAATAGGGAATATTTTCTATGAAGAAAGGTTTGCCAAATTCTAACAGCAGAATGACCAATGGAACAGTGCAACTAGGGACACCAAAACTGAAAATTTGACAATTTTGCCTAAAGGACTTAAGCTTTGAGAAAATAACCAAAACCAACAAATTTAATGACCAAAATGTGGTATGTGGGTGAAGTTGGAGTTTCCATACCTATTAAGCCTTAAAAAGTCAACAATTTGACTTGAATAGTGTAGTGAATAGTAACCCAAAACACAAAAACTTCGAGAACGTCGAAATTAGCACATTAAAGCTAGATAAAAGTGAAGTTAAATTTATTTTTGGATTTATGCTAAGTTATGGTACGGAAACACTATGAAACTGTGTGTTTCAGCTGAAAAAGGCTTGGAAGCTCTGAGAGACTGAGTCAAGGCCTAGAGGCGACTCACGTCAGGTCTGTGCACAATAATTCTTGTTTAAATATTTTATTCTCAAAAATTTGACTCCTCTGATTAATTATGTACTGTGTTGCCATTTTATAATCGCAAATATGACTTTGAAAATTGATCAGATTTCTCATAAATTATTTAAATAAATTGTTTTGAATTGATTTTGTGTTCACACTTAGCATGACAGTATCACATTATTCCTCCTCCATTTTTGGGGTTGAGATCGTTTATTTTCCTCACTCTCTGGCTTGCCAGTTGAGGTTGAGATCGGATGAGTACTCATTAGCTAGCTAGCCACCTCCCTCATTGATTTCGATTAATGGGGTTGTAGATTGCTTTGTCGTGGTGTACAATACGGTATTGATCAGAAATTTTGTGTCATGGCTTAAGTTGTGTATGATTTTGGCAACATTGTGTTTATTAAATTATTTGACTAAATTGTGTTATTATGAGCTTTGATAATTTGTGAAATGTGATTGAGAAATATTTAAATTGTGTTTCATCAATGAATGATTTATGTATTGTATTTTAAATTTTTATTGTGCACCACTGAGTATTTTTATACTCAGTGATAGCTTATTTTGCTGTCGCAGATAAGAGCAAGGAAAAAGCAGCAGAGTGAGTTGCTATTGAATTGTGGACCACACTGATCTTTTATACGGGTATTATTTTATACCCTTGTAGTTAATTTTGATGTAAATATTATAACGCTTTATGTATCAAAGTAAAGTTCAGCAGTTGTAAAATAAATTGTAATAATATTATTTTTGGATTTCCTTCTGTAAATTAATATTTCTACATGTGAATTTCATACTTTATGCATTGTGATTGAAGTTATTAAATACTTTGAGATGATAAATTTTGATTTGGATTGTAGAATTATTTTGAAGTGAATTGAATTGAGTTGACTTGAGATTAATTGAAGGTTGGGAGTTGAGAAAATTATTGTAAGTGTTTTTTTTTCAGGTATTTGAAGAACTATTTTCTCCAAATACAAACGGAACTCTGTCAAAATTTTTATAAAATTTATGCAAAATTAAAATGGACAAAAATTTTTACTAGTATTTAAATTTTGAATAAATGGTTTTTAATTCCTACCAAAATGGTCACCACTTCCAAAATGTAAGAAAATTGTTTTAAAATCCCTTGTAGGGTACTTAATGAGTTATCGGTAAGTGAAGTTCGGTAGTTCATTAAGTATTCTACGGGATCATGTTATGCCTTACAGAGGGGTAAGGTGTGACATAGTCACCAAGTCCCAAGAGAATATTCCATTCCCCAAGGCATATTCCAACTAACTATGGTGAAGGGTATTACACTTCTAATTAGGTTTATCCCTTTTTGTTCTAATCTTTGTGACCTTGTCCTTGGGCCTACAAAGAGAGCATATAGAGTATATTTTATTAACAACTTCATTAAGATAAGGTTAAAACATATTTTATGAAATAGGCAACCTTCAACAATTCAATGTAAAGCTTTTGGCATCCGAAGTTACATGCACTGTATACCTTATTGTTAACGTAGTTCGACTGTTGAAGTTTGATGCTTTGCTTGTCGAACCTGAGTTCCTCAAAGCTCCCAGTTTACTTTTTATCCTTGTTTCTACTCATTTAATCTTTTTATTCATTCTCGATCATTTTATTACCATTTTAGCTCAGTTAAACTTTATCCTTGCTATTTGATAAAATTCATTTAACCAATTACTTTCATAAAAACGTTTATTATTTAATCTCTTTAATCCCTAATTCACAAATCAAGTTTAGGAAATTTAACCTAGTTATATATAACTATTCCAATCACTATTAAAGGAAACATTAGTGTAAGAAACACTTACTTAATGTACTCCAAGGGTTCTTTTTCTTTTTTCTTTTTTTTTTGTATTCCTTTCCTTAGCATTGGTTTCTTCTTATCTGTTATTCTGCTAGTGTTCTTAAGGTTATACTTCATTTGATTTCTCTATTTGCAAAGATTCAGAAAAAGTGAAAGAAGAGAGAATGTAGGAAGAGAATAGAAAGAGAAATAAGAGAATGGGGAAGCTTCTAGAGAATGAAAAGGAAGGTGTGTTATGGAAAATATCTTATGTTCTCTCCTTTTTTATACTTTTGTCTCTATACATTCAGCAACTGAAACTAAATTCTTTTGCAGTTAAAGATGCTCTTCTTTTAAATACTCTAGAATTCCCTCCTTAAGTTGGTTAATTATTACCATAGTTTGTTTATTATATGTAGTTTACACTTTCATTGGTTCAAGCTAGGTTTCATATTATTTAAGTCCAGAGAAGAATCCATTCCCTGAAAGCTTAATCCGGCACACTATGGTAAGGCATATTACATTTAGGTTACTAAAAATTAAAATATATATATATATATATATATATATATATATATATATATATATATATATATATTATTTCTTCCTCGTGTCTCTCCTAGTTTTACCTTTTCTAATCACAATTTAATAAATTTCAAATATTCTCATTAAAAACAATATATATTTGTTTTACACTAACAACACCATGTAATACCCAAAAATTTAAGGTATATATAATTTATTAATTTGATTATTTTAATATTTTTAATACATTTTGAGATTTATTTTAAAATTTTAAAATTTTATTTTATTAATGAATTTGGGTGTATTTAGCGAAATGCTGTTTGTTTGTAATTTGAAAGAATAAATTAAAATAATTATATTTTCTATATTATTATTATTATTATTATTATTATTAAGAATATTTAATTTTTAATTGAGATATAATAATAATAATAATAATAATAATAATAATAATAATAATAATAATAGAATATTTTGAAAATCGCATGACAGCCCCCCTTCCTCCCTTTCTCAACGCCTCCTTCCCTTTCTGTTTTTCATTGCTCCAACTGGCAACTAGGCCGCCACCAAATTCAATAGTAAAAAATTTAAATTCAAAATTTTCAAAATAAATCTCAAAATGTATTTAAAAATATTAAAATAGTTAAATAAATAAATTATATATTTCTTAAATTTCTAGAGTATTACATGTCGTTAGTGTGTGTGTCTATATATATAGACACACACTAACAATATATTGTTATTAGTGTAAATATTTAAAAATTATTAAATTTTGATTAGAAAATGTAAAATTAGGAGAGATGTGAAGAGAGAGATTTTTTTTTTTTTTTTAATTTATGATAACATGTAAACCTACATTTTCATGCAGTATGGACTTTAAGTTTACTCAAATCAAAATTAAGGGGTCCTGAGTTTTAGGATAGAAATTGAAGTTAAGTGATGATACTGAAAAAATACTTATAGTAGAGTGATAGTGAATGAAAATCAATCAGTTAACAGAGAAATTTATAATATTCAATTACAATAATTTTAAATATTCAAATTGAAATTGAGCGAGTTTTAAGAAAGAAATTGAAATCAAGCAATAAAACTAAAAAAAAAACATAAAATTGAGTAATTGTGAGTGACAAATACCCTATTTAAAGTTTTAAACATGAGGATAAGTAAAGATAATTTTGAATTTGAAATCATAATAAGAGTATAGCACTCTATTTAGAGTTAAACTAATCATCTTACACACGCATTGCGTGAATAATTTATTATGTTATTTTAATAATATAATTTAATATTCTTATATTTTATAATTTCAAAATCATATTATCTTCGTAAATATAGTAAATGCAATTTAAGTGTTATTAAAATTTTATATGTTTATATATTTATCTCAGTCAAATTAAATTTACATTTTTAAATGGTTATTAATTATTTTATAAAATATTATTTTATTATAATGTAACAATATAATATACTTACAACATAAATGTAATTTAAAAAAAAAAAAAGAACATGTATGATTTAAAAGAATATATTCATAATAATTAATGAACAATATTTGAACCCTTAAAGAATTGAATTACCATTGGAATTGGGATATATAAAAGTTATTGTTTTTCAATAGTAAATTTTTCAAGGAACTACTTATATAATTAGACCCACAAATACTGAAAGAGAAAATTATCAATATCCATGATAAAAAATGAATTATAATTTATAAAAGATTTTAAATTATTAATTAAAACTCTAATATATATGTTTGTGTGAGTATACACATCTAGTAATGACAAAATATGAAAATTTTATATAGATAAGGAAGAAATAAATAAAAATAGCAAAAAATAAAGAGAGATAGATAACTATAGCATACAATTTGGTCTTGAACTTGGAGTGCCGAGATAGTGGTGAAGGCTTCTCTATTCCAAGATATTGCGCGGAAATCATTTTTTCACCATTGGATTACTTTGTGAATTCACCGATACAAACCATTCTTACTAAGGATGTTCATGGAGATTCATAAGAGTTTAGGCATATCTGTAAAGGGATACCAAAGAGGCATCTTCTAATTACAAGGTGGTGCACATTTGTGAATTACAAGAAACTTATTGCAGGTGATTCTATATGAGGTATGATCAACTATATTTCTCTATCATGTGACTAATATAAATATAAATTACACGATAAGGTTTGTTAGCCTTATCTAAAGCTATTTTATTTACAAATGATAGAATTTTATAGTTACAGATGGTTATGTTTACATTATCCCCATCATTTAGATTAATTGATATTGTTAAATAAAATTATTATTTTTTAATTTTCTCTGTTATGTAACTGATATAAATATAGATTACATGATAATGTTTGTTGGCCTTATTTATTTTCAAATGATAGAATTTTATGATTACAGATGATAACATTTTTTTTAGAAAATAAAAGATAGTGCTTTCATTAAATAGAGATAGAATACAATTCTGAAGTACAAAATTTCATACTACTACAATTTTACATAAGAAAATTTAAGATAAACTACTTATATAAAATATAATAGTAATTAGCTTAATTTGGCCATTCGACGGGAAGCATGCTCCACCTACGAGCCTGATTTTGAAACCATCAAACTTAGATCTCACGCTAACAAGTAAAAGGACTACCAAATGGAAAGGGAAAAAGTTGAGTTGGCACACATATAACCTTGGGCCAATGGTTTGGACAAGTAAAGGTTAAGCATTTTATCAAACAACTTATATGGAACTTGAGTATTCTTCAAATTAAAGAAAATCACAATCTTCATCTTCCTTGCAACACATAATGGAATAATGGTAGAGGCAGAAAGCAGTTTCAAGCAGCCAAGATGGTCTCTTTAGGGAATTAACACTCTTAACATTGGTGGCACTCGCAGAATTGGGAAAGCAATGATGGAAGAGCTTGTTGGGCTAGAAGTTAGATTGCACACATGTTCAAGAAAATGAAGCAGAGCTAAATAAGTGCTTGAAAGGCATTGGGTCAATTTGTGATGCAACATCACCAGCCTAGAGAGAGAAGCTAATTGAGAAAATGGGTTCTATTTTTAATGGTAGTCTCAACATTCTTGTGAATAATGTTGGCAAAAATATCAAAAAGTCAACTATTGAGTACTCTGTTGAAGAATTTTCAAAACTCATGACAGCTAACTTTGAATCTACATACCATTTGTGCCAACTTACACATACTATTCTAAAAGTGTCAGAAGCAGGAAGCATTATATTCATTTCCTTAGGCATAGGTCTTTAACAATTTAGTGGTGGATCAAATTATGCATCGACCAAAGCTACAATTAATCAACTTACGAAGAATTTAGCTTGTGAGTGGGCAAAAAATAATGTTAGGACAAATAGTGTTGCACTGTGGTGTTATCAAAACCTCACTTATGGAAATTTTTCTTAGTAATAAAGAGTTCTTGAATAAAATAGTATATCAAACTCTTCTTCAACACGTTAGAGAACCAAAAAAATTCTCATTGCTGGTTGCATGCCTTTGCCTACCTGTTGCTTCATACATTACTAAACAGATATTTCTGTTGATTAAGGAATTAGTAAGAATGGATTTGATCTTGGTAAGCAACTATATTGAGCAAATTAACCTTCTCTTTTCTATTTTTTTTTCCTCTTGATTGAAAATGCATTTTTTTGTCCAACATATTGAGTTGTTTATCTTCATTAAAATGTTATTATTTTTTATCAAAAAAACTTACAGAAAATCACAAATCATTTAAATGTTGTATTTCATCAATCTAACAATGCCCATTGATTATAAATTATTACACAGAGATTCAACCTTTAAGCTCAATTCTCAATTTCTCATTAATAAATAATGTGATTTTTTTTTAATAAATTTGATTTATTTTTATTTCTTTGAGCTTTAAGCCATGCGTTCTTGATTTTCTTTGCCCATATTCTTCATAGCTTGTGCCTATTGAGTGCAACAACCATGATTGTATGTTCTTACTCCAAGGTAAGGTGAGGTGGTAAAAGTGGCAGAAGAAAATAGCCGTTGCTTGGAGAACATATGAGTTTGGGTTATTTTGATGACTTTGTACATGCTTTATTTTAGATTTAAATTACTTAAATTGTTTGTAATCTGTAGCTTCTTAAGGTGAAGAAGAAAATGCACTTGCAAGAAAGAAGAAAGAGTTTATAGGTAAGAAATGAGCATTGTTTTAAAGATGGGTGCCAACTAGCCATTATAGGTTCAACATAGACAACCAATATCTTATTCACTCGCCTCTTTCCATGTGAAATCATGCAACTTGCTTACTATGCAATTTTGTGTCTAAATGTTATGGTTTTTTTTTTTTTTTTTTTTAACCTGAGGTGTCTAATAGGTTCAGAATTTAGTTCAAGAGTGTGTTAGGCAATAACTAAATAGTACAAGTGTGTGATTATGTATTTGGCTAACACCAAATCCTCACAGAAGAGGAGACACCAAATCTTCCCAAAAGAGGCGATAAAACTCAAATTTATTAATAAAATTAGACTAACAACAAACACATATCTATTACAAAAGGATATAGATAGTTACATTTAGACTATCCCTATCATTTAGATTAATTGACATTGTTTAAATAAAATTATTATTTTTTAATTATGCCAAGTGTCAATAAATGATGAAAACACCCATAAAATTGTGGTTAATAGTTTTTGAGTCTTTTGCTTTTATATGTGTGTGTGTACGTGTTGTGTTTTATATATATATATATATATATATATATATATATATATATATATATATATATATATATATTAGATTTATAAAATAAAAAATTATTTAAACAAGCTATAGTCTTGACAGGCATATTACTAAAAATATTATTGTGGCCCAGGAGGTGTTTCACTCGATGAAGAAGGAAGACAATTAGGTTTGGTTTCATGGCTATAAAGATTGATGTGGAAAAAACTTATGATCGAATTTTATGGAATTTCATGTTTGACTCTCTAATTGAAGCAGGCACTTTGTGTCATTTGTCATCATACACTGTGTGTCTTGCAACTCTACACAGATTTAGTGGAATGGCAATGTCTCTGTTCCTTTTTATCCTGCTAGAGGTTTAAACCAAGATGACCCCCTGTCTCCTTCTTTATTTGTTCTTTATATAGAGCAACTCTCCCATGCCATATCAAGAGCTGTTAATTTGAATATATGGTGGCCTATTAAACTAAATAGGGGAGGACCTAAGCTTTCCCACTTATTTTTTACGAATGATCTCATCCTTTTTGCTGAAGCGAGTGTGGATCACTTGACTGTTATTAAGAATTTCCTTAATGATTTTTGCTTTTGTTCAGGTTAGAAGGCCAATGTGCGTAAATCTCAAATATTTTTCTCCAATAATGTTAGTTCTCAACTCTACAATTCTCTGAGTAGGATGCAAGGGTTTTAGGTCACTAATGATTTAGGTAAATATATGGGTGTGCCTCTCTTTCATTCAAGAGTTCGCAAAAGTACTTATGATTATATTCTCCAAAAAGTGCAAAAGCATTTATTGGGGTGAAATGTTGACCATTTTTTTTGGCTAGTAGGATTACTCTACCCCACTCTGTAATTATTTCTATTCCATTTTATGCTTTGCAGACAACCAAGCTGCCTGCTTATATCTATAAAGATGTTGATAAACTCTGTCATAGTTTCATTTAGGGCTCAGTGGAGGGTAAGAAATGCATGCCTCTTATTAAGTGGGACAAGGTTCATCAGCCTAAAGAGACAAGTGGTTTGGGTTAAGGCTTTCTTGCTAAAATTGGGTTAGACTATGATCTCTTCCCCAAAACTTTATGGGTTCAGGCACTTTTTTCCAAATATCATATGGATTTGGAAGGGTAATCAATGGGCAATCTGAGTTTTAATTGTTCAGTTCTTTGAAGGGTATTCATGGGGTTTAGAAAGATTTTCTTCATGGTTTAGCGTGGTTGATTAGTAATAGTCGAAGAGCTCGCTTTTGGCGTCATTGTTGGTTGCTAAATAATTTTTGTTTGGTAGATGTGGCTTGTATCATGTTCCTACTTTATTGTCGGATGAAGTTGTGGTTGATTATATTAATGATAATGGAGTGTCGATTTGGGATAAGTTTGCTTCGTTCCTTTCCCCTAAGATGGTTGACCTCGTCACAACTACCTTTCCTCCTTCTACTTCTCAAGGTACGGATATATGTTATTAAAAGTTTTCTTCTTAGGGAAACTTTTCAGTCAAATTAGCTTATAGTGCTCATACTGCCTCCCCTCATGGTCCTACTATTTGGAAATATATTTGGCAATGGATGGGTCCTTAACGCATCTAGACTTTCTTATGGCTTGCAAGCCACAATAGGATTTTAACAAATGAGGAGAGAGTTCTTCGGCATATTAACTCTATGGGAGAGTGCCCTTTTTGCTTGGGTTTCTCTAAATCTTCTCTCCATGCTCTTCATGATTGCAGGCATGTCGATACAGTATGGCGTTGTTTTGTTCCTAGTGGTCTAATTAGTAATTTCTTTGATACCTTGATTCCTATTACTGTTTGGCGAGAGAAAAATTTGAAATTTAGGGATATTAGTAGTAAGGGTTTGTCTTGGCCCTTATTGTTTGGTGTAGCTATCTGGAAATTTTGGAATAGTAGAAATCAATTCCTCTTTGAAAATGTGATGGCTAAGACTTCAAGTTTAGTTAATGAAATTTATTTTACTGCTAGAAACTATGTTGCAGTGTTTAGTGAGATAGATGCTTTGCGCAATGGGGTGGGGAGGCAACAAGATTGCTGGGTTTCGTGGCAAACTCCTGTGTCTAATTGGTTGCAGTTAAATATGGATGGTGTTATGGCTTGTGATGGCTAATTAACTAGTTAGAGTTGGGGGGTAGAGGGGGGGGTGTGTCTAGTTCATGATGGTTATGGTAGATGATAGGGTACTTTTGTTGCCCAATAGGAAGGTACTCAATGTTATTAGCTTTGGGCTCTCTTTGAAGGTCTTAAATTAGCAAGGAGGCTTAGTGCTTTATGAATCTTTTGATTGAGTGGGATAATTTGCTTGTTATTCAGCTTGTGAATGGTGTTTTGCTGCCTATTATTCATGCTACCTCGCTTGGTTTTTTCTATCCAGAGTTTGGTTCTAAGGAGTAGGATTATTTGTATCTCTCATATATGGGGAGAAGCAAACATGAGTGTTGATTTTCTTGCTGGTATTGCAGTCAATTTCCCTTTTGGTGTTCATGAGCTTCAGCATGCCCCTCTTGGCCTTCAATAATGGCTTGACTATGATTTGTCTGGTGTAGCTTATGGTGTTCTTGTCCTGTTTAGTTTGTCTTTATGCTTTGCTCCCCGTTTCTAAAAAAATTAAAAAAAAATTGTAAAAGATATAAAATTTAAAAGTATTTAAAATTTTAAAAAAAATCATCATATCAATTTAATGAATTAAAACTTTGAAAGTTGTCTCTGTAGAACAAAACTTGTTTGTTCCACTTTGCTCAATGAAGTAACGGATTGTTGAATTTACTAATGTATCCCAAATGCTCTGTTTGTCAAAGTTAATACAGATGGTTCTCTAAAGAGGAATGGTGAAAGGGCTTTATCAGGAGGACTCATCAGGGATGATAGAGGTTGTTGTTTTTATGGTGGATTTACAACATTGGGGGAAGGTTTTTATTGAGCTTTTAACCATACGGGTGAAAGGAAAAAAAAAAAAAAAAGGAATTAACAAGAAGGGGGTTAGTTTGAAAAATATTATCAATGGAAGGTGAGTAGAAAAAAGAATGTTAGTCATATTAGCATTAATTAAGCAGGACGCTATTTATAATGGCATTTAGAAAGAGAGCACCAATACTAATAGTGTTTTGAAGGAGAAAGGGCATGGGATGTTATTATTAATAGCATCTAAGGGTTGGGATGCTATTATAATCAGCACTCCCATGCTTAGACGCTATTATAATAGCAATCTCATGCTTAGACGGTATTATAATCAACACTCCTATACTATGGCTCGTATCATATCCATGACAAACTTTGTTGCTTTTTTTACATGGGATGCTAGTAGGAATAGCGTCCAACCTACCATTCGCTAATTTTACTGTTGCTCTAATGTTCTCTGACGTGCTCTCGTCCATATCCATTTCATGTTATTTTAAGGTATGTTAATTAGTTTCTTTTACTAACATCTATTTACTAACATCTATTAAATAGATGTTAGTAAAAGAAACTAATTAACATACCTTAAAACAATATAAAATGGATATAGACACAAGAGATGACTAACCAGGTTAGAGAACATTAGAGCAATGGTGAAATGGGCAAAGGGTAGGTTTTTATTTTTACGTGGACACTATTCTTACTAGCACTCACAAAAAAACAAAAAGGATTTGTCACGGGTATGGTATGAGCCATAATAGCGTTCAAACTGCTAATTATAATAGCATCAAGTATTGAATGTTAATTATAAGTGTCTAAGCATGAGAGTGCTAATCATAATATATAGTATCCAAGCATTGGCATGTGAACAAACCAAAACGCCATTACAGTTGGCATCCCAACCCATTAATAGCATCCCGGGCCCTTTCTCCTTCAAAATGCTATCAATATTTGCGTCCTCTTTCTGAATGCCATTACAAATAATGTCCTTAATTAACGCTAATGTGACTAGAGTTTTTTTTTTTTTTTTTCACTTGCCTCAATGATAATATTTCTCAAGCTAAACCCCTTTTCGTACCCCTTTTTGTTAATTCTTTTTTTCCTTCCACCCATACGGTAATGTTAATTCTTTTTTCCCTTCCACCCGTATGGTAAAAAGCTCATTTTTATCCCAGGCGCTAAAATCTGGGCTATGTCGGAACGTCTCAAAACTTGCACGGAGACTGAACCATAGGAGTGCGATCGTAATGCAACAATTCTATTACTGTTAATATTTTCCAAGGAAGATTGCAGACTCCAGGTTGCGCCACAACCATAATGCAATATATCCAGAATCTCTTGCAGTTTCATTGGAAGGTCCAAGTCTCACACATCTATAGCTAAATTCCCAGGTGACTGACACGCAGATTTCTCCAGTTCTCTCCTCAAGGCTATCATTTTCTCCAAGTTCCTCCAGCGAGCATCCTGCCTTGGCTCCAACATGATCTTTGTGGTGTTACCTATCCTCGTAGCTTATGTGGATATATAACTTATTATGTTAAAATATGATAATATTTTAAAATTGAATAATAATTTATAGAAAAAAGGGAAATTTTCAAGTAATTATCTGATTATGTTATATATACGGCTGAAAGAAGCAATATTATACGCCAGCTAGATCAAGCAATCAGGGCCGTTCAGATCTTTACACATCTCATCTCCCTTAGCTACTCCACCCTAGATCACTCGATTCAGAAAAAAAAAAAAAAAAAAAGACATTTATCAAGAGCACCACAATCACACGATCTAAATAAAAGACATGATCATCTTTGAAGCTCCATCATCCGAGAAAAATCTTCGAAGCATACGAACCCATACCCGTTCTTATCGACCTCTGCTATCATGCGCCGGCAATCGTCTAACGTGCACCGCTCGTCCCCGATAGATTTGTAAACTCCAAGTAGCTCCTCTGCTGTTATTTTCCCATCCTGATCCGTGTCGAAGAACTCGAATGCCACTCTCAGCTCTTCGTCCGCTGCCGGCTCACAGGCCGAGCCGATCAGGTTCATTAGAGCCTCCACGCTTATGTACCCATCACCGTCTTGGTCCACCTCGCTCAACATCATCGCCAACTCCTCTTGGCTAGGTGGCTCCGCTCCTAATCGGCTCAACAGAGCCTCTAACTCAGTCCTCGAAATAATCCCATCATTATCCCTGTCTATCAGCTTAAAAGCCTGAACCAGCTCTGAATAAATATCAGAGGAGATATCAGACCAGTCACCTGATATTTCAGGGAGAACAGTAGTGGGCGTTCCGAAATCAACCACACCACCTCTTGAACCTTGCTTATCATTGGAAATAGAAGAGTCCGAGGACGTAGACGACAAAGCGCCATAACTATACGATGAAGGGTCAGATCTGGAGACAATAGATCGGTCCTTTTTGGATCGAAAGAGACGTTTGGGGCTGATTACCTTGATGAACTGATTCATGGCGGAAAGTTTGAGTAACCCAAAAACAGAAAAGAATACAAAGAGAAGAAGAAGAAG
Source organism: Hevea brasiliensis (assembly GCF_030052815.1). Classification (NCBI taxonomy): domain Eukaryota; kingdom Viridiplantae; phylum Streptophyta; class Magnoliopsida; order Malpighiales; family Euphorbiaceae; genus Hevea; species Hevea brasiliensis. The sequence continues at coordinate 24,881,366 of NC_079495.1, read as the reverse complement.
AAGAAGAAGAAGAAAGAGTTGATGGGTTGAGGAGAAAGAGAGACGAAGGTGGGTGGCTTAAATGGAGAGTGGGAGCAGTGAGAGCCATGGCAACTTCCAGGAAGCTTCCTATGAAACAAGAATATTACCTTTTTTCGGTGGATGGGTATTTATATGCGTATCGTAAATGCTAAACGGTGGAAAAAATGATAAATGTTTCGCGGGTAACTTTTGTGAACGTGTTTGGTTCGTTGGATTAAGATTTGTGTTAATCGAACGAATCTCGTGCTTTCACGAGACCTGTACGGTAATTTCCGCATCCAAGCGCCCAATTCAACACACTCAGTTAATCATGTCGAAAAAATCTCCGCTTAATTTGTTCTTTAAAAAGCTTATTTTGACTCTTCAATTATTATTTAATTGTCATTTTAATTTCTGAGAAATGTAGAGTTAAAACAATTTTTTTTTAATTTTAATTGAAATTAATTAAACCCTTTATATTATAATTTTAATTAATTTCAATTACTTGCCTTTAAATTACCTTCCTTATTAATTTTCTTTAACATTATCAATTAATGTCATTAATTTTGGATTATTTGATCGAAATTAGAAATTGAGAGGCCTATCTTATTGTAAATTTTTTCTAGAGATCAAAATGATTTTTTTTTTTTTTATAAACTAAGATTCCCGTTCGTTTTATAATTCATATTTTTTTTTTGAAAAAGTGTGATTATTATTCTTAATAATATATAATATTATTAAAATATCACGTATTATTGAATACCATTAATTATCAATAGCCGTCATCAATTATTGATAACGCTCACTATCAACAGTCAAAAGATAATTACTGATAATTAATATATTATTAAATGAATTTATTTAATATATTTACATATTTTTACATTTCAATAATTTAATTAAGATCTTAAAATATTTATAAATAATATAAAATATTTTATAAACCTTAAATATTAATATAAATAAATAAATTTAAGTTTAAAATAAATTTAAATATTAAAAATATTAATTAAATTTAAATTTAAATAAAATAAACTTTCTGAATACTTTACTCTTTGTCATCCGACTCATAGGTACCGCTTTTGTTTCTCCCTCTTTTTGCTCTGTCAAACAAGGTAATTAACTCAATACTCGGTTCCTTATTTATCCTTTTTTTTTTCAATTAACTTCTTAATTATCATTTTTTAAAAAAGTAAAAATACGATAAAAATAAATTATTATTAAAATTATAATAATTTTAATAAAATTTTTATTTTTATATAAATTATAAATATTTTATAATTAATATGAGATTCTGAATGGCCTGTCGTTGGACACTCCCAGATCCAGTTACTTGTTTATCACATAAGGATTCTTGAGTTTGCACATAATCAATGATTTGGATCACTAATATTCTGCCACGTACCAATGCGTTTCTTCTGACCATATAGTGTCATTGATATTTGTAATTGGATTTGATTTTTGAGAGATCCCATGAAAAACCTTTTTCATTTGATTCTATGATCATTACTAGCGGAAGGAATTTTCGTACTATGCAGAATAGTGTATGAATATATAAAATAAAGAAGATAAAAAAATTTTATATTAAATGTAATCAGGCCATTAAATTATTATTAACAAAAAAATATTATTTTTTAATTAAAAAAATTTAATATTATTATTAATTTTTAATTAAATAAATTCATAATTACCCTTAAATCAATAACTTTAATGATCATAATTTTTTTTTAACGGATATAAGTTATTCTTTGTTGATAATAATAATAATAATAATAATAATAATAATAATAATATTAAATAATTAAAATAAAATAATATTAAAGTAAATTAAAATTTATTAAATATATAAAAAGAAGAGAAAAAATTTCTATGTATTCATTTTCATTTAAAGTAAACATGAGTCTTAATTTTATTGTCATTGACTTCAAATTAAAAATTAGAGAATATGATAATATTTGATAATTATATTTACTAATTACATATTATAATTGTTGAGAAAATATAGAAAAAATTTAATGTTGACTTCTCTATTTTTTTTAAATTTAAAAATTAATAGATAGACATTACCTTTAATAATTAGATATATTTAAAAAAATTAATCATTAATTTTTCATAAAAATTCAAATATCTATGAAAATTAAACTTTCAATTGTGGGAGTGTCATGAAAATAGTCATTGAATTTTGAAATTAAACGTATTGCATTAGCAAATTATCAGCAATTCAGTACTAAATTTAATTATAAGAAATGTATTTAAAAATTTTTCACTCCATGGTTTTGATTTTTTCTTAAAATAAATGTGGATTTTAATTTTACTACTATTGACGTTTTTAAATTAAAAATTAGGAAACCTCATTTGACAATTATATTTAGTAATTAATACTTTTATATCATTTAAATTTGAAAGATCAAATTAATTAAGGATTGTATTTAGAAAATTAAATTATATAATAATTATATATTATAATTATTTAAGAAATATAGAAAAAAAAATTGTTATCAATAAATTTAATTAAAAATTAGCACTTGACATAATTGTGATAGATTTAAAATTCTATATCTTCTTGATTTATTTTACAAAAATTTAGACCATCTCTCCATCGGAAAAAAAAAAATAACATATAAAATTAGCATATATGTTTGTTGAGTATAATTAATAATTTAGTCTAATTAACTCTTAATTTTTCTTATCTCTAATTAAATTGAGCTTTTCAAGTATTTATAATAATAATAATAATAATAATATTATTATTATTATTATTATTAGAGTGTAATAATTAAATAAATTATAACTTATATATACATAATTAGGAAATTAATAATTTAATCATAATTTAAAGAAATTATATAAGTAATTAATAAATAAATAAATAAAATTTAATGGATAATTTAAAATTTTTTCCAAATAATAATAAAATAAAAGAACATGATTAATATAATTAAAGTAATTATATTAATTATTTATTAATTATATTATTAAAAATAAAAAAATAATAAAAATTAAATATTAATATAAATTTCTTGTTTACTATAACTATAAAAATAAAATTTTATTTCATTTTCCCATGATTCATTATATATATAGCATTTAATATATATATATAATTAAAAATATGTCTTTGATACATGCGTGTTCAAATAAGATAAATAAAAATAAAATAATATTAAAGTAAATTCAATTTTATTAAATATATAAAAAGAAGAGAGAGAGAGTAAAATATTTAACTCTATGTAACTATTTTTATAATATAATTTTAAATTATTTTATTAATTTTAAAATATATAATTTTTAAATTTTTATAATTAAATGAAATAATTAAAAATTTAAGAATTATTAAATAAGAAATTTATAAAATTATTAAAATATATCTAATATTTTAATTAGTTAGTCATTAAAATTGTGATAACAATGATAATAATAAAGATATTTAAAATAAAATTAAAAAGAGAATTAAATAAAAATAAAATTAAATATTTAATATAAAAGACAATAATTATTATAAAATTAAGAGAAAATATATTTACATGAGTTCTCCTCCCAAAATGCTTACGTGACAACATCAAATAAAAATCTATATATATATATATAAAAGAATATTCTCTTGAGTTGTTTCTTTTCTAAATTTTTATTTTTACTTTTTGTAATTAAACATTTTTTTCCTTATTCTTGTTGTAGGGAATGGGGAGAAATTGGAAATAAATGGCAAGTATTTTGTAATTTTTAGTACAAGTATTATTATACCATGCAAATATGGTTATTACTTAAGAATTCTTTAGGATTAATATTACATTTATTTATTAGTTCACAAAAATAATAATAATATTAATAAAAAAAACTTTATATGTGGGTGAGGGATGGACACGTAGACTTGAATTTTCTCTCAAATACAACATATATATAATTATTATTATTATTAGGCTATGTCAACCACTGCTTATTATAAATTACGTTGCTTAAGGTGAAAATTGTAATTATTTTATAAGTTTATTAAATATATAAATATTACCCACTGAACCCTAGTTTTTTTTATTCTGATTATAGTTAAAATTAATTTCACTTAATAATTATTAGATTGGAGAAATTTTAAAATATAATTATTATATATAATAATTTTATTATGTCCATTAAATATAATAAATCTTATGTAGGTCTCATTATAATAAATGATTAAAATCTATCAATTATAGACATAATGATTATATGAAATAATTTCTCGTCTCAATAACATATTTTGTTTTTATTAAAATAAAGAAAATTAATTACCTTAATAAATATTCAATATATTAGATTTTTGAATTATTTTAATTTTCAACTGTAATTTATTTTACATACAAAATAAAACAGTATAAAATGTTTCATTAAATAAGTTGTTAAACTTTTAAACTTAATTCTTAAATGAAAAAAAGAATTTGTTCATCTTTTTAACAAAAAATATAACACTCACCACATTTAATTAAGGAAATTTAACGTTTTATTCAAATTACCATTCAATTATTGATGTTGGGTGACACTTGCGTGGTTGGTGTTGCCATCCCTAGTTTTGGCCATTGTTGATCTTGATATTAAAGAAAGAATCAAAGGAGAAGAAGAAAGAAAAATTAGGATATTCTTTAAGAATCAAGAAGAACGAGAAAGAAAAATCCAGGTAAAGAGAGAAGAAAAAACCTAGGTGGTGAGAAAAGAACAAAGAACTGATGAATGTTAAATATAAAGGGCGGGCCTATATATATATATATATATATATATATATATATATATATATATATAAATTTTATGTTGTATCTTCCCATAAAAATAAGATAAATAAATAAAAATTATTTTTAAATAATTATTTACTTAAGTAAAATTATTTAAAATTAAAATTTTTTATTTAATTAAGAAAAGAAGCATACAAAATGTTGAAAAATATTTAGGTTAGTTTTTTTTTTTTTCAATTATGTTATTCTTTTATATTTATGCTAATTTATTTTTTTAAAGTTTTATTTTTATATTTTTATTCTAATTATATTGATTTTATTATGATTAAAGTAATTAAAATTATTTTTTCTTAATTTTTAATTAAATTTTCTTAATTATATTATAAATTTAATTAATTAAAATGATTTTCTTTTAATAATTTTATAAGTTGTAATTAATTAAAAAAAATACCTTATATATGTGAAAAAAAATTAATTTAATAATTAAATTTATACAAGTTATAATTTTGTAAGGTAAATTGATCAATTTGAGTTGCATTTATAATTTTCTAGAAACAAAGCTAAGTTGGACTAATATTTTCAAAATTTTTATCTTTCCTAAATTCGATTAAAATTTATTTTTAATTATTTAAATTTATTTTAAATTTAATTATTATTATTCAAAAATTACTCGAATCTATTTAATTTTATATATTTTAATTAATAATTTATATTTTAAAATTTAATAATTTCATAAGATATTTCAATTTTATTTTTTATAAAATAAAATATATAAAAATTTATAATATTATTATAAAAAACATATATTTTATATTTAATTAAATATTTATATAAAAAACTTAATATATAAAATTCAAACATGTCACTAATATCAAATTTTAAACCCTAATTCGTTTTAAATTCGATTATATACCACTCAAATCTTTCATATTAAGATTCAATCAGATTGAGCACCTGTAAAATCCTAACTCGTTGTCATCCCTAGATTCATTTAATAGTAGATATAGTTAGTTAAGATATTTATATTTCGGTTGACCGAACCATAAATTCAAGTATTTTACAGTGATATATCACTTTTAATTTCAAAATTTATTAAAAAAATAAAAGTTATAAAATATTTATTAAAAATTTACTAAAGTTATTTTATATTTTTATAATTTAAGTTATCTAATAAAAATAACTGTTTTTATAAAAAAATATATATTATATAAAAAATATTATAATAAATTTTAATAGAAATAATTAATAACAAAAACAAAAAATTATAGTTGAAGTGTCAAATTGCCTTTCTCAATATAACTCGTGTCGTGTTGTCTTGCTTCTTCCATACTTAGGGTGTGCATCTTCATACGTGGCGTGCTCTTAGTGGTTTGAATGTTTCTAAATTTTGATTAATTTGTCGCGTTTTGACCGCTCAAGGTTTTTTGAGCGTTGGTTTTGGAAATCTCCTATGTATCTAATTCTAGAATAAGAGAGTTATAAAATTTTATGGAAGAGAGTTGAATTTACCCTTAATTTTTTTGTAAAATATTTAATTTAATCCCTATATTTATTTAAAAATTTTAATTTAGTCTATTTTTAATTTTTTATTTAATTTAATTTAGTTTAAAAGTTTAAATTTAACTTAATTTAGTCTAAAAATTTAAATTTTTGTGTGTGAAATTTCTTAATTTCTTAAAATAAAAAAATTTAATTTTTTGATTTTGAGATTAAATTTCATGATTTGAATAAAAGAATTAAAAAACTCAATTTCTTAATTTTTTTTATTTTTAAACTAAATTGAACCTAAATTAAAATTTTAGGTTAAATTTGATAAAAAATTAAAAATAAATTAAATTAAATTTTTTCAATAAATACAGGGGTGTAATTGAGTTTTAATTATTTTTTTTTTATGTTTAAATAAGTTTATTTTTAAATTTTTATCTTAAATAATTTATAATTTTTGTTTAAATTCAAATAGCCCTAATTTTTAGCAGAAAATTAAAATAATATTTTTAATAATAAAATATTATAAAATTATTTTATAAAAAATAAAAATATTATTTTAATTTTTTTAAAAGTTAGACCTATTTAAACTTAAAAATTATGGACTAATTGAGACAAAAACTTAAAAATCAACCTATTCAGACATGGACATAGGCTAAAAGTTGAAAAGCAAAATTGAGCTTTCTACCAAAATTTTATAGATTCCATTATTGCTTTTCATTTTTTTTATTATTAATTTATTACATTTTCATATTGAAACATTTTGGGATCTTTATTTGTGGAAAATAATTTTTTCTTTTTAATTTTTATTTTTTAAGAAAATTCTGATTTTCATTTTTCATGAAAAACAAATTTAAGAAAATTCTGATTTTCATTTTTTATGAAAAACAAAAGAAAATATAGAAAAAGCATTGAACTGTCAATAAAAAAAAAAGCAATTTGAAATGCACTCTCCTAAGGAAAAACTAAAACAAGCAAAAAAACATGAAAAAAAAAATTATTTTTCTAATAAAAAAAATTATAAAAATTATTATTATCTTCATAATTAAAAGAAATAAATTATTATAAAATACATATAAAACTTATTTTACTATTAAAATTATTTCAGTGTGTGTTATTAATTATTTCATAATAATATAATTAATTCTCTATCATTGTAAATAAATATTTTTCTTAAATAATTATTCAATTTTTTTATAGAAAAAAATAATTATTCAATTTTAATTATAAGAAGCTATAGTATAATTTTGATTATAATTCTAATTAGGCACGGCTTTTTTTTTTAATTCACAAAGGTACAATAAGCCAATTTGACGGACTACACTATACAATATAAAATGACTCTCTTTAATAAATAATTTTAATAAATGTAAATAAAAAAAGCTCGAATACATTTCCACTCCTTATTCCTTAAAGGTTATGCCTTAGAGAATTATTATATTATATTGACGATGAATCACAAGAATTTGTTAGATTAGGGTAGTTGACTGCTACGGATGAGTCATAGCCTCCCCCCTGGAAATTGCATGGATGCTTTCTATGTCACCAGCAAAAAAGTCCTAATTCTCACAATTTTTCCATTGACTTGTTGCATTTGCGTAGACTTTGTGTTGATCAACCACGCAAGCAAGCAAAAACTGCGTACACGTCCTTTCATTTTATTTTCCTTCGTTCTGGCGTGGGCCCGTAATTTTTTATTTTCAAATTAAGGCTTTGGAAAAATTTATTCGCATTTTTTTTTTAGCATTTGAGACGTCTAGCAAAATAAATTAATGAAAAATAATTTTTTAATTAAAAAAATTAAGTCATTTTCTTTGAAAATGATTTTTTTTTCTAAATAGAGGTTATTTTTATTTTTTTAAATTTTAATAATTTTATTAAAATATAAAAATATTTATATATATTTTATATAAATATATATATCATTAATTTAATATTACAATCAAATAAAAAATATTTTTATAAAAAATATTTTAAATATATAAATTATTTTTTATAAAATAAACGAATTTGACTATTATATATAACTTTTGTATTATTATCATTATTATTATTATTATTATTATTATTAAAATTTTGAAAATATAACATATTTTATGTATGGCATCCCTAGATTTGGCTATAATCAGCGGCGGAGTTACACTTGGCACGGGGGCACTGGGTCCCCTTGAGTTTTCAAAATTTGTCAAGGGTATAATAGTAATTTTCTAAAATATTAATATTTTTTTAATTAATATTATATTTTAATAAATATTTTAAAATTTTTTAAGGGTATAATATAATAGTAGTTTCTCAAAATCAATTGTTGTCTCAATATTTTAAAAAAATTTAGAAGTATTGTTAATTTTATAAAAAATAAAATTTTAAATTTTAACTGAATGATATTACTAGTAAAATATAATTTTTAAAAAAAAAAAATTTAAGACATTATTATTTCTTGATTTATTTTTTATCATCAATTTTATTTTATAGCAATCACTAATTTCTTTTTTTTGAAATTTAAATTATTGAATAAATTATCAAATGAAATTTTAGTACATTTATTTTATCATTTTTTTCATTAATTTAAAATTTTAATAGCTTTCTTCTCATAATCTTATTGCTATTATTGAAATTTCTCTCTTACTATAATTTTCTTAGACTCAAATTAAAAAAAAATTCTTTTATAAATTAAAACATATCATTTATTTTATTTAATTTATAATTTTAGTTAAATTTATTTTTCATGATTACCATAAAAAAAAATTCGAGATAAATTAGATAAATTTTTTAATTTTAAGCCATTAATATATTGTAAGTATAATAATTCTTAATATTAAATATTTATTATTTATTTAATTAATAATAACTTTCATTTAATTTTTAGCAAATAGATTTTATTTTTAAAAAATTTTCTTGTGAATTTATATTATCTTTACAAATTACATAATTTTTTAATTGAGCCCCTAAATAAATTTTTTGGCTCCGTCGCTGGCCATAACTTATGAAAGGGGTTGAAATCACCACCCTTTTGAGATGTGCATAATTTTATCCCATATGAACTTTTTGACAATTTCTGTATATAAATTTAATTAAAATTTAATTTTAACTATTTGTTTTTGTTTTAAATTTGGTTATTATTAAATGAATATTATATGAATTTATTTAATTTTATATATTTTAATTAATAATTTATATAAAAATATTTTTTATTAATAATTTATATTTTAAAAATTTAATAATCTTAAAATACTTAAATTCTATTTATTTAAAATATAATATTTTAAAATTTATAAACACTATTATTTATATAAATGGACCATGAAATTATATATATATATATATATATATATATATATATATATATTATTAAATTTAAAGTTGTCCTAAAGTCAATTATATATTATCCAAACTTATATTATTGGGATAGGCTATATAAACCTTAAAAACAATGGCCTGTTTCTCTGTTTCAACCCTATTTCTCTAGACAACGTATTCTGTTTCTTGGCATCAAATAAATTATAACTTAGAAACATAAAATTTTATTGTTCATGGATGAGTATTCATCTTCCCATCACTATATACAACAGGATTAACAATAGAAGCAACAACAACAACCTCCAAACCACAACCACAAGTAGTGGAACTCTTAATATAGAATCACAAATGCTTCACCAACAACCAATGTGATTGCATCTGACTATGCGTATGCTGACAAAGAGAATGTGGTATATCATCAATGGGAATAGACTCACTAGCCAGTAAAAGATTTGACACTAGCTTGCAATCACTCATGATAATTTTATTGAGAATTAGAGAATTACCCGTACTAATACATGTGATTATTAATAATTTTAATTTATATATATATATATATATATATATATATATATATATATTAATTTTGCTATATAAAAATAATATAATGTTTTAAATTTCTCATTAATTATTTTAATTTTTTTATTACTTTTATCTCTCAAACTTTTTAATAAAAATTTTATAATATAAATAATTAAAATCTATCTATATATAATATAGATATAAATATATATAATTAATAGATGTTAGTATATTATAAGTTACCTTATAATAAATGTTACTTACTGTCGTATTAATAAAATAACTATTAAATAATTTATAACTTATAATATACTAATATATATTAATTACATATATGTGTTAATCATGTGGCAATACTATAAAAGAGAATGCCATGTGATATTCTCTTGAAAATTCGAGTACCACAATTCTGGACCTGGAAAATTAATCAAATGAATAGTATTTATTCAATTAGCCATAACTTTGTGTAGAGAGGTCCAAATGACTTGATTTTCAAACTCATGGAAAGCTAAGACAATTTAGAACAACTTTCATGAAGAACATAAACCTAAATTCTGACCATAATCAATTCAAATTGCTAGCCAAAATCAGGACACCAAAACTGCCAGAACCAAATCCTACCCAGAAATTCTGGACATGGATCAATTTGACCAGTTATAGTAAAAAAGCCATAACTTGAGCTACAAAACTCTAAATGGAGTGATTCAAAAAGGGAATTAAAGAAGACACATTAAGGAACAACTTTGATGAAGAAAATCTAGCCAAATTCTCACTGTAGATTGGTTTAATGGAACAATAAACCTAAGTGACCAAATATGAAAATTTGAAATAACTTTTAATGAGCTTTAAATTGAGATTGGCAACTAATGCCAATAAGTGTATAATCCAAAATGTGGTATCTTAGTGCAATTAGAACTTACCTACCTATTAAGTATGAAAAAGTCAACATTTATAAATGAATAATAAGGTGAATAGTAATCACCAAACATTAAGTGTAAAGAATTAAATAATTAATTTTGTAATATGCCCTAGTATGCCTAGAATGATTGGTTTGGATAGGTTGGCATGCCAATAGGGTTTCGATAGCAGTACTGCGTATGGCTTTATGCCATTCCGTGATTTGTGGTATTTTATGCCATTTTATGTTATTATGGCCTATGGCCATTTTGCTATGCTTGACACACTTGGCCTTGTGCCCGATGCTTGTTATGGCTTGTTAGTCATTCTGTTGCACACCTGATAGACACTTTGTGACCGATGGTGTGACAGCCTGAGGTACTTGGTATCCAGTACCAGTTTATCCATTTATCCAATCCTGTTACTAGTATAGGTTACTTGGGTAATTAAAATAAGTCTTAATAAATTATAACCAAATAATGAACATAAAAAGTACTAAATGAATAATATTACAACTAATTACTAAGAATTTAATCTGCATAAAATAATAATACAATTTCTGCATATTCAATTATTTTAGTTTATTTTTTTATTTTATATTGGCACCACTAAGCTGTATTACTTAGCGCGTTGCTTTTTGCCATGCGTAGGTACTGGAGATACCGAGCAAGAGCCCAATAGACCTCTAACTGGGTGAGAGTCCTGATCTGCATAGAGTCCGGTGTCACCTCCATATCTATAGTGTTTTGGGTAGGACACTAGACTATATCATATATTTTGTATTTTGTATTGTGTATTTTGTAGTTAGACATTTATTTGTCATATAATTATGAACTCATGTAAATTATCTGTAAAGTGTGTTAATTAATAAAATATGAGTATTTCTTTATGAGATTGAGCTTAAGTATGTTATGAATGAAATTATGAAATTGAGTTTGAAATATTGTGATTTGATGAGATTGTGTTGAGGTTTATTGGAGTTGCGGATATGATATGTATATTGGAAGTGTTTTTAACAGGTTTTTGAAGAGCTGTTTCCTCAATTTTTAGATGGCACTCTGCTGAATTTTTTGTAAAATTTTTGCAACTTCAAATTAATTCAAATTTCAATTCATGATATAAACTTTACATGAAAGCAATTAAATGAGTAAATTAAGTTTTGGGAAATGTAATAAGATAAGTAAAATACTCTGGTACCGGATGTGACATACTTTACTCGACTACACTGTAGATGGGTGAGTGGTGTCACACAAACCATCGTAGAAATTGAGAGTGAGTTTATAATTTGAAAGATTATGATTGGCAAATTTCTCTACCAATTCATTAAATCTTCTCCAAGCATCGTGAAAAGGTTCTTTGTGTTGTTGAATAAGGCTTGTGAAGATTTGTTGGTGAAACATCTTAATGATCCTCACAAAAAAAACAAGTAAAAATAAAATTAGATAAGAAATAAACTATAAAAGAAATAAGAATGTCTAGAGTAATCAAATCACTAATTGTTTAATATCAAGCACCGGTCCCTAGCAACGATGTCAAAAACTTGTTTGCTAGTTTTTCAATCACCGTAAGTGCACGAATCGCTAACAAGTAATAAAGTGATGAGTAGAGTATCATTTCCACTAGGACCGTGTTAAGTATCAAACTATAGTCATTTTAATTATCTAGACGATCGAATTATAGAGAAATAATAATTATATCTAAATTAAAAGAAATAAAATTTAAATAATTAACTAAAATAAAATACTAATGGACAAAAACATTCTAGAGCTAGGAGTTCACACTTCAATTAATTATAGAATCAATCTGATTCATTCAATAAATGGGAGATTATTACTTTGATGGAAATTAATCCTAAGTTATCTTAAGTCCTCTCTCAAGGCACTCAAGGTGTATTTTAATTAATATAAACCTTATTTTCGTGGTGATTAAATTAATTAAAACCCTTTAGGATCTTTGATTAATTTTAAAACTCCACAAAGGTCATTAGCCTATCTCTAGGTCAGATTTTCTAGATTCAAAATCCCTATTTTTTAATATTAATCTTCACCTTTCAGTCCTTCAATTAATATATGTAATCAATACTAAGTGGGTACCAACACATAGCATTTATTAAGATCACAAGAGATTGAATCAAAGAATAAAATACACAATGTATTAAATAAAATCAAATCAGATCCATAATAAAATTGAGTGCTACACCCTAACCCTAGAATAAAGGACCTACTCACCCATGGTTTACAATCAAGTTTATAAAAAGATAAAGAGAAAACATGATAAGAAAATAGAGTGAAAAAACCCAGAAAGAGAGTTGCAGCCTTGGACTTTTGGAACTTCAGCTGAAAATACCTTAAAGAAATCTTGCAAATATTGTTTTCTCCTTTGCCTCCCTTGAAGTTGATGTGCATCCTTGAATGTAAATAGGCTCCCCTTGAATGTAAATTCTGTTCTTGGATGTAAATTCTCTCTCCCTTAATTCCTGACTTGTTATATTTATATCTGGTGTAAAAACCTTAATTTCAGAGTCCTAGAAGCATTAGGAGTCCATCCGGGTCGAGTTGGAAGCAAAAAAAGTCGTACTAGAATTGCTGTCAGGGGACTTTACATGGGCCATGTAGTGATACACGCCCCGTGCAAATTTTTGCCACTTCGATTTTCAAGTTTTCTTCAGTCCAGAGAGTTACACAGGGTCTAGAAAGTTACACAGGGCAGGTTACACAGCCCGTGTACTACTTTTGGCCCTGTATTCTTCACGTTTTGACTTCTAAATCTCTTCCAAACTCATATTTGATTCTAGAACCACATAAAAACACCTGATAAAATATAAAAATTAATGAATTGAGTTGGATAAATATGTTTTCTAAAATAATAATGAAAACATATAAAAATAAACATAAAAGGATGCTCAATGCTAACAAAATGCAATGCATGTTAATCTTAAATGTCTATATAATTTGATGCAATCACTTAGCTCCCTAAACTAGACCTACACGGAAGGCCCATGGAGAGCTTAGGACAAGGCCTAGCCAAATTGGCTTGGGCCAAAGCCTTTGACTAGCTTTATTGTAAACTATTTTTATCCATTTTAAATGTGTACTAAGGATTCAAGTCATGCCCTAACCAAAGTAGCTATGGTTATGAGCCAAAAGGCTTAAAACCAAAGCACTAGGCCTAAGTTTGACTAAGTCAAGCCATTAGTTTTGCCTTAAAACCAACTCTCTCAAAAACCTCTAAACATTTTGAAGGAATATGGTCCTAATATTAGTGGGCTAAGTTTCATAAAAGATATCACTAAAATGTCCTTAAGCCATACCTTGAAAATAATCATTTTGCCCTTAAAGAACATTTTGCACACTGCCCTCTAAACTTTCAATTTTAATTACCTAAGTCCTTTATATCAACTTTTAGCTTGTTTAAGATCCTTTGCTCATATCTTTCTAGGTTTATCGTTGAGCTCTGTTATACAATCCAATCATATAAATGCATGCTAGTACATAAGTAAATGTCTATAGTAAAATATTGAATGGCAATATAAAAGTGTGATAAATTAGTGATGGAAATAATGAGAAAGGAAAATGGGACACCTAAAATAACATGAAGGAAAATATTATTATGACGAGATTTTTAATTTTTAGATATTAATACAGAATTATTTTCGAACAAAATTAAATAGTGAAAAAAAATTCATATAGATATTCTCAACTAATATTGGATTAAAATTATCTGTTATTGTCGATTTTATTGATTTTGAATTGTTGAAATTATTGTATTTATTTATTTATTGTAAATTTTGTAGTAAGGATGAAGTATTCTTTGGTGCAATAGACAGAATTCTATATTGGAGAATATTTCCTTTTAATAAAAAATTAATTTATTAAAAAAATGAATTTTATAAAAATGGCCTCATCTGATTCAAAATAAAAAGATTCTTATTAATTATAATAAATCAAAGGGATTACAATGTTGAAGTTTATTATTTATTTATTTATTTTTAGAAAGTTGAAGTTATTCTTCTCTTGATTTCGATATATAAAAAATTCTTAAAAATAAGAAAGATATTAAGTATATCACAAATAGGCATATAAAAATATTTTATTATTAAATTATTTATTTAATAATAAATAATTATTTACTATTACTACTTGAGTTATTATTAGAAATATCACTTTATAATATTATATAAAATTATTAAAATTATTTTAAATTAAATTAAATATATTTTAATAATAATTTTTAAAATAATTAAATAATATTTTTAAATTATTTATTCAAATATTCAAATTAAAAAAAAAAAGTAAATTTAAACCTTAAAAACTTTTAAGTCTTTAACTCAGTCATTTTAAAAAATATAACGTTTTGAATTTAAGTTTCGGCTAAAATCAATTATAAAAAAGAAAACTTAATATAACAAAGCTTATAGACTAATTCTTGGTATGTTTTTAATAACAATTTGATTCTTAAAATTTAATTTTGTTAATAAATTAGTTATTATTATCTAAATTGATGATTAAGTGCTTTTTAATTTAAAATAATTTAGTTTATAAAATTTTATTTTATTAATAAAATAATTTATAACATTTTATTTTATTAATAAAGTCTCTATAAATAATTACTTAAATATAAAATTTAAATATTAATTTAGACTATTTTATTAATAAAATAAAATTTTAGGGACTAAATTTAAAAAGCAATTAACAATAGAAATTAATTTATTAATAGAATTTAAATTTAAAGGTGAAATTATTACGCATAACAAATTAGAGTAATTTTGTTATATCTCATAAATTTAATTGTAAATTAAAAAAAAAATTAAAATCAAAAAGGCAAACAAGTGGGACTTGGGAAAGGACAAAGAAGAGGAAGAATACACAAGAAGAAATTCAGTTCAGCTGTGTAAAGACACAGCCGACCAATGCCTAATCTTCCCAAAAGTCAGTGGGCATCATCATAGGACCACTGCTACCATTTTCAGCATTGGCATATGGTTTTAATCGTGATCTCACATTTTTTTTATTTATTTTTTCTTTTTAATTTTTTCAACAATATCATTTACAATCATCTGTAAGAAATTGATGTTTCTTCCTTTGTCTCTCTGTCTTATTGTGAATATGATTTAGGATCCAATGTTATTCTGAAACACTCATCAATCCGCAGAATATTAGGGATTTCCATTATTAATAACATTTAATTATTTTAATAAGAATATAATCAATGAGTTTAATTAGTAATTTTAAATTTTTTTTTTTATTATCGATTCGATTAGTTTTAATTTATAATAATTACCAATATTAAACTATGGTGATGCTTGATTTTGATGACTGTAATTATATGTAATTTGTTGTTTGATGTTTAATGATTTAATTTTTTTTTAATGAAAAATTGATAGAACATAAGATTTTTTTTTCAATTATACTTTATTTTTTTTATAAATAGTTTATATTATTCGGAGAGAGAAAAGAAATTTATAAGAATTTTTCTAAAATTTAAAAATTAAAATAATAAATTGTTTTTAGTTTTTGAGAAATAAAAAATTATAAACAGAAAATATTAAAGAATATAATTTGATTTTTTTTTTATTTTTGAGTTAAATTCATTGATTTCTTGAATTAAAGTAAAAAAAATAAAAATAAAATTATTATTTTATTATTTTTAAATTAAATTAAACTTAAATTAAAATTTTTAGATTAAATTAAATAAGAAATTAAAAATAGCTAAATTGAATTTCCCGATAAATACATATGCATGAAAATTAATCTTTAGCCTTTCAATTATTATAACCAAGATATATATGTATATTTTTAAAAGTGAATTGAATATATAGTTCTTACCTTTTAATTAATTTTATTATATTTTTAGTCATTTTATACTAAAATATTATATGGTTTGGCCTCATATATTTAGTTTCAACAATATTAATTTGTATACTTTAGGTCTTAAATAATTAGAAAAAATCTTAAAAAAATTATTTGTTGAGAGATTATTTTTTTTTGTTTAAAAATGAGAAAATAAGAAATTATTTTAATAAGATAAAAAAAAATAAAGACGATATATAATTAAAATAATAGGATGATCTTGTAATTTGCATATCTAATTAATGTTTGTTGTGAAAGCCTGTGAACACATTTAAAATGAAATTTACGTGTGAAACCAGAAGGTTTATAACATGCAACTTCCTAAAGATAATTTTTTTTTTTATAAAACAACTTTTTTCTTTATTTAATTGATTGGGTAAATTACAATTTAGTGAATGAAATTTGATAAAATTTATAACTTAGTCCATATATTTTTAAACCAAATAATTTGTCTCTTTGATTTGGTAAAATCTATAATTTAATTCATTTATTTAATTTTTCATCTAACTGATCGTTAGTTATATCAAAAATACCAAAATATCCTTAATTTTGTATTTTTTAATTGAAACAATTTAATCTCTAAAATTTTGTATTATAAATAAAATAGTTCTTTGATTTAAATTGTATATACAAAATAGTCCATTAATTTTAAAAAAGTTAAATCAATGGACTATTTTATTTATTGCTTATAATACAAAACCATAAAGGGATTAACCTGTTTAAATTAATAAATATATATAATTATATTTTTTTTTTTTTTTTTTTTATAATAAAAAAAAAAAAAAGAGAATTATTAAAAAAATTATCCATTTTACTAATCCCAATAACTAAATTACTTGATTTTAAAAATATATACACTAAGTTATAAATTTTATCAAATCTTAGAAACTAAATTATAGTTTATCCTAATTGATTTTGATTGAGACTCAAACTTTTAACCTTACCCTTTTAAATATGACTGATTCCAGCACTATTTTAGCTGATAATTAAAAAACCAGCAAAGGCGAGTGCGGATTCTTCCAGGAAGAGCTTGGCTGGAAAGCATGAATTTTTGAGCAGGAGATAAGATGATGTTAGTTAGGCTTTTGGAAATATGGAGTGCACTGGCCCAGCAGACACAACATGCTTTTTCACTCAGGATTTTGAAAAATAAAAAAAGAAAATCCTGAAATTGTTGTATACACACTTGAATTGCATATTCAACCATTAAAGTGTTTCTCATGTATTGCATATGGTCATTGTTTATATGTTGAAGGAAAAAACAGGAAAAAAGAAAAGAAAGATGATGTATCTCTATCTAATAGCAAATTAAATATTTATTGAAATTTTATGGCTTGGAATATGTGAAATTATTGAATATTCGTATATATATATTATTCTTATATTTATAATTGAATATATTATTTATAAAGTTTGATTTTTGAAATTAAACCATAATGAAAATATTTTATTTATTTTTTTAATTTTTGGATTGCAGTATGAATAATATATTATGAGATTTTAAATTTGGATTGCAATTAAAAAAAATTTAAAAATCAAAAAATAATTTAATTTTTATTGGGTTAGAGAAATGTAGTTAAGAAAATAATTTGCAAGTTAAAAAATAAAATTTAAGATGGTTGGGCTTAAACTTACTTAAAAAAAAAAAAAAAAAATTCTATTGTAAAAAATTACATACACCCAAAAGTGTGTCACTTACTCTACTGCCACTCTACAAGGGTTCTCTTATTTTTCTTTTTTACCTCTCGAAAACAACTTACAAGAAAAAAAAAAGATAATTAGCTAACAATAAATGCTTCTAAAGATAGTTGATTTTTTAAGGAAAATTAATAAGCCTAACTTGCTTTCAAAAACTAGCTCAAAAAAGAATAGTGCTCAAAACTTTATAAGGGACACATAACCTCTACCTCTGTGAAATTTTAAACACCCTTAACGTTTAGAATCAAACAATTGGAACATGAAACGCTAATAAGAGGGTCAATATCGATTAGAGAAGTCATAATACTATCTTAAGAAAATAAATCGAGTCTAATTCACTATCAAAAGCTAGCTATAAGGGGGAGAGAGGGGGGTGGGGGTGGGGGTGTTGGGTGGTGGAGGGGAGGAGTGCTCATAGTTTTATAAGAGTTACATTATCCTTATCCTAAATTGATGTGGGATATTAACTATTTAATCTTTGATGTGTAAAATAATTTAATTATTTATATAAACTTATATTAAAATGAATTAAATTTTAATATGTCCACTCTTCAAATTTAACATGGTACTAGGACTTGGTTTGGCTTGTGGGTGTTAATAGGCCATAAGGCTGCGTAAGTTGGGCCTATATTAGGTTAATACTAACTAATATAGTGTTTGGAATGAATGAATTTCACAAAATTTTGTAAAATTCATTTTCAAATTCAAAATTTTATGTTTAGAAGGGAAAAAAAAAATGCAATTTTATGATTTAAATTCTGCAAAATTGAACATAGTTATCCCAAAATTTATCAAAATAGATGTAATTTCCAAAATCTAAATCCCACAACTAAAATTATAAATAACATGTAGAAACAAAAAGACAAATGTAAGATTATTATGTTAAAGACAAATATAAGATTATTATGTTAAGTAAATTAAATATAACTATGAATTTATTATTTATTTTACAAATATGTCAAGGATATTTTAGAAAATAAATGTAAATAAATTTTAATTCCACATTTATTCCAAACATGATTTTGTGGAATTCAATTCAAATATATGTTTTGAATTTCAGTATACCAAACATAAAATTTATTTACAAATAAATTCTACCTGAAAATCATTAACAAATTAATTTTACATTTTGAATTTTAGCATGCTAAATGGGGTGTAATTATTAAGTGATAATCATATAGTTGTACTTGAAAAGAGAGCGTAGGAATCTATATCCCACCGGAAATAAAAATAAATGAAATAGTAAATATAATGGTTAAGTTACAATATTAACTTGACTAATTATTTTGATATATAAAACCATTTAAAAACTGTTTGGAATATAACAATTTTCTTTAATCTCAAAAGAGTTTGGTCAAATGCCACTATTTCCAACACAAACTCTCCATGATAAATTCAAGTCACCAATTCTAACAGTAATTAATATAACGGGATGTCATCTTATTTTCAATAAAAAAAATGTAAGCAGATTCTTTATATTAATTTATTTTGTTTGATTTGATTTAATTTAATTGGTCTCTTTAATTCAGTTGGATTTGATTTATCATAAAATAAAATTTAATTTTTCAATTCGCAATCAAACCAATTGATGATTTGCATATCCACCAGTGGGTTTGTTAAAAAGAAGTGTGAATTAAGTGTGGGGTATGATTGATTAATCTTTCACAAAGTTGAAAATAAAACTTTCTACGTAAAGTCAATTATCCAAAACACAAAATGAAACATTTGAACAAAAGGTTATTATAATCAATTAATCTTTTAGAAAGTTGGCAGCCTTTGAATAATAACCTTACCTACTTTATAAGGCACCAGGCGAAGCTTCCCTTTCAATCCCAAATCTTTTGTTTATTTTTTGTTTAATTTTAATTTTAATTTTTAGATTTTTTATTTAGAAACCATATATGGGACAGTACACAGTTCTTATATATTAAATATATATTTTATATACACACACTCTTTACTGATGATATAGAATTTCAAAGGATCTGTCCCATATGTTAAGACACTCAAAAAATAGCACATGGTATTACATTTTGCACATGCAAAATTTTAGCTTTTTCTTAGAGAATACACACAGGGGATAGAGATGACACACACCCTTAGCAATTTGCTGTTTTGTTTCTCAAATTGTCCACAGACAAAATCAACAATTTGCTCTTCAAATTCTTTGTATATGCATATGTGGAATTCATGGAAATTGCCCAATTATGCCATATTGAGAAAACAGGAGCAAATTCTAGCTAGTTTTAAGCAATAATTCACCAAATAAAAGAACAATCCTCTAAATGATTTAATAAGTTCGGTGGAAGATAAATTGTCCTAATTCTATATTTGTTTCAGAAATATACTTAAAAAATTAAATTAATAAATTTTTTTTATAAAAAATTAAGTCATTTTAAAAAAAAAATGACTTCCTCTTTTATATTTTATAAATTTTAATAATCTTATTAAAATGTGAAAATACTTATATATATATATATATATATATATATATATATTAAAAAATATTTTCAATATACAAATTATTTTTTGGGGAAACAAATTGAGGCACATTTCCATTTATAATTTAAGATTCGAATTTGTGATAATAAGATGAAAAATAAACTCGCCCAAGTCCCAATTGCCTACTAACCAAATTATGGAAATTGCTTGAAATATACCATTTTAGTACTTGTTTTATAACTAAATATCAAACTCCAATTTATTTTCTGTAATAATTTTCTTTTAAAAAAAAAAGCCTTACTATTTAATTAAAGCTGATAATTAAAAAACCAGCAAAGGCGAGTGCGGATTCTTCCAAGAAGAGCTTGGCTGGAAAGCATGAATTTTTGAGCAGGAGATAAGATGATGTTAGTTAGGCTTGTGGAAATATGGAGTCCACTGGCCCAGCGGCCACAACACGATACAACATGCATTTTTACTCAGGATTTTGAAAAATAAAAAAAGAAAATCCTGAAATTGTTGTATACACACTTGAATTACAAGGATTCTGCCTTATATTTCAAATATTCAACCGTTAAAGTGCTTCTCATGTATTGCATATAGCCATTGTTTATATGTTGAAGAAAAAAAGGGGAAAAAAAAAGAAAAGAAAGATGATGTATCTCTATCTAATAGCAAATTAAATATTCATTGAAATTTTATGGCTTGGAAAATGTGAAGTTATTGAATATTCGTGTATATATATTATTCTTATATTTATAATTGAATATCTTATTTATAAAGTTTGATTTTTGAAATTAAACCATAATAAAAAAAATATATATTTTTTTTAATTTTTGGATTGCAGCATGAATGATATATTATGAGATTTTAAATTTGAATTGCAATTAAAATTAAATTTAAAATAAAAAAAATTAATTTTTATTGGATTAAAGAAATGTAGTTAAGAAAATAATTTACAAATTAAAAAATAAAATTTAAGGTGGTTGGGCTTAAACTTAAAAAAAAAAAAAAAAATTACATACACCCAAAAGTGTGTCACTTACTCTACTACCACCCTACAGGGTTCTCTTATTTATTTATTTATTTTTAATTCTCAAAAACAGCTTACAAAAAAAAAAAAAAAATTGGCTAACAATAAATGCTTATAAAGATAGTTGATTTTTTTAAGGCAAATTAATTAGTTTAATTCACTTCTAAAAAGCTAGCTCAAAGGGGAAGTGTGCTCAAAACTTTATAAGGGACACATAACCTCTACCTATGTGGGATTTTAAACACTCATAACGCTTGGAATCAAACACTTCAAACATGAAACTGTCACGACCCAACCTATGGGCCAGACCGGTGCTTTAAAAAGTGGAATACAAGACCTTCATAATTTTCATACAAATCACATCATAACAGCAAAAAGGTAATTTGGAGCACTCACGCACCCATATAATATACAAATAGTACATATATGGGAGCTGATCTCCTATACAACTCTCTTAATTGAACTTCTGCCAACGAGTACATCTCAAGCCGGACTTTCACTTAATAGACCAAATGAGGGGGCCAGTGAGATCATCTCGAGCCGTGCCTAGCCCGACTCATCCATAAAAGGATCGGGTCCTAGCGAGTCAAGCTCCAGCCGCTTCTACCCGTCCTATACATATCCAACACCACACACCACACGCACGCTAACACATGCACACTGCTTCAAATTACCATAAAACAACATCCATGGCACTTCATCAATTAAGAATACAATATAAAATGTGCCTAGTATTTAACTACATAGATATATATTTATAAGTGATGCATGGGCATGCCTGAATATATAATACTATTGAAATTATAATTAAAATTAATATTTTATTCACAGACGTGAACCGAGGTCACTGTGGCAACTGGGCGAAGAAGGAAGGCTGTCCCGGCTCACCTGACAATTTCATTATAATTATTTAATATGATTGATTCAATACAAGCTTAAAAAGAACCAAAGACACTCTAAGTCGTGTCGAAAATCTGACAGAATCTCCCCTATATCTAGGACCTATTTAACTTGTAAAAGGATTCAAAACACTTCTATATCCACAAGTCACACAACCACAACTCAATCACATCACATGGCCCCTCCTGGGCCTATCCAAACAGTCAACCACCACAATTTAAAAAATTACCATTTAGTCCCTACAACTAACCCTTTTGCAAAAACTATCCAAATGAGCTCTAAAAATTCTAAAATTTTGTCCTGCAATCCTTAGCAATATTATTAAGCTAATGCAAAAGGAATTATAATTTTCTAACCTACCACAAATATTTTATAGATTTTTAATAGAAATCAGGCCTAGATAATTAAGAAAAATGAGGGTTTTGGTTTACCTATGCCAATTCTGACCCTTGGCACGCGTCCGGGACGTTTGAAAAATGGTGGGCCTATAATCTCAACCCAATTCTGAAGCTTTTCCGATAACCTGCCTGGCCTAAAATTGCAGACCCGAGCAACTGTCGAATTTCCCCGTAATGAGCGTACCTACGTGAATTTCACAACACAGGGGTTAGTATATAATTTTTATGAAATTTATCAAGTTCATTTAATGCCCGAAAAAATACGCGAAGTTCCATAGGACCCACCGAAAAATGATGTCTGGAAATTTTGAAATGGGTATTGCCGTGAAGCTCTCGTCGAGGGGAGCACTCCAGTACTTTTTGATTTTTCGTGGGGTTCACAGTTTGCGAGAAATCTAGCCCAAAAATCGAAATGGGCTAAAATTTCCCAGATAAAAATTGGACAAACTACTTGATGGTTTTTTATATTCTTGGTGTCTATAGAAAGCTCTTGAGGTGTAGATGGGTTTTGGAACAAGACCCGATCCAATCGGTGGCCGGATCGACCGGAATCTGCCCAGGAAGTTAAAGCAGCACGCGCACGCAGGGGAAGTTTTTGGCGCGGTTTTCCTGCGACCTGGAGGCTAGCCGGCGAAGGGGAGGGGCGGGGAAGGTTGTTGGCGACACGAGGAGGGGAGAGGAGGGGAGGAGGCGGCCGGCGCAGAGGGAGAGAGAGGAGAGAGAAACAGGGAGAAGTGGGGCATCGGGGAGAGAGAAGAAAGGAGAAAAAAAGAAGGGGTCCAGTTCGATTCGATCAGTCCGGTTTGGTTCGATTTGATTCGGCCGGTTCGATTCAGAATACCCAAAATTAAATTTTTGCTTTGCCTTGGGATAAAAAATAAGGCGCAAAAATTCTGAAAAAATTATTGAAAACTCAAAAAAATTTGTAGAGTTTAAATATATTTTTAGTTTTGCTATGTGATCTTTAAATTAATTCATAAAAATTAACAAAGTTTATTGATTTTGAAAAATCAAACCCGATTTCCAAAATTCGAAAAAATTCAAATATTTTTTCAAAATTTTTAATAAAATAAAATACTAATATTTATCTATAAAATAACAAATTTAAAAATTAGAAGTATTACAGAAACACTTATGAGAGGCTTAATATCGATTAGAGAAGTCCTAATACTATCTTAAGAAAATGAATCGAGCCTAACTCGCTATCAAAAGCCAGCTCCAAGGGGAAAGGGGGGTTGGGTGGGGGAGGGGAGTAGTGCTCAGAGTTCTATAAGAGTTATATTACCCTTATCCTAAATTGATGTGGGATATTAACAATTTAATCATTTGATGTGTAAAACAATTTAATTATTTATATAAACCCATATTAAAATGAATTAAATTGTAATATGTCTACTCTCTAAATTTAACATGGTATCAGGAATTGATTTGGCTTGTGGGTGTTAACAGGCCATAAGGCTGTGTAAATTGGGCGCATACTAAGTTAATACTAACTCCCATAGTATTTGAAATGAATGAATTTCACAAAATTTTATAGAATTTATTTCCAAATTTAAAATTTTATGTTTGGAAGAAAAAAAAATCAATTTTATGATTTGAATTCCGCAAAATTGAACATAATTATCCCAAATTTTATCAAAATAGATGGAATTTCCAAAATCTAAATTCCACAACTAAAATCATAAATAACATGTAGAAAGAAAAAATAAAAAGACAAATATAAGATTATTATGTTAAGTAAAATAAATTTAATTATGAATTTATTATTTATTTTATAAGTATGTCAAGGATATTTTAGAAAATAAATGTAAATAAAATTTCAATTCTGCATTTATTTTAGATATGATTTTGTGGAATTCAATTCAAATGCATGTTTTAAATTTTAGTATACCAAACACAAAACTTATTTACAAATGAATTCTACCCAGAAATTATTAACAAATTAATTATGCATTTTGAATTTTAGCATGCTAAACGGGGTGTAATTGTTAAGTGACAATTATATAGTTGCACTTGGAAAGAGAGTGTATGAATCTATATCCCACGTTGGAAATAAAAACAAACGAAATAGTAAATATAATGGTTGAGTTATAATATTGACTTGATTAATTATTTTGATATATACAATAATTTAATAACTTATATAAATTTATATTAAAATAAATCAATATGTAATATTTCCAATACTCTATTTGGAATATAACAATTTTCTTTAATCTTAAAAGAGTTTGGTAAATGCCACTATTTCCAACAACAAACTCTCCATGATAAATTCAAGTCACCAATTCTAACAGTAATTAATATAACGGGATGTCATCTTATTTTCAATAAAAAAAAATGTAAGCAGATTCTTTATATTAATTTATTTTGTTTGATTTGATTTAATTTAATTGATCTCTTTAATTCAGTTGGATTTGATTTATCATAAAATAAAATTTAATTTTTCAATTCGCAATCAAACCAATTGATGATTCGCATATCCACTAGTGGGTTTGTTAAAAAGAAGTGTGAATTAAGTGTGGGGTATGATTGATTAATCTTTCAAAAAGTTGAAAACAAAACTTTCTACGTAAAGTCAATTATGCAAAACACAAAATGAAACATTTGAACAAAAGGTTATTATGATCGATTAATCTTTCAGAAAGTTGGCAGCCTTTGAATAATAACCTTGCCTACTTTTTAAGGCACCAGGCTAAGCTTCCCTTTCAACCCCAAACCTTTTGTTTATTTTTTGTTTAATTTTTATTTTTTTGAAATTTTTTTATTTAGAAACCATATATGGGATAGTACGCAGTCCTTATATATACACACTCTCTATAGATGATACAGAATTTCAAAGGATCTGTCCCACATATTAAGACACTAAAAAAATAGCATATAGTATTACATTATGCACAAGCAAAAGTTTATCTTTTTCATAGAGAATACACACAGGGGATAGAGATTACACACACCCTTAACAATTTGCTGTTTTGTTTCTCAAATTGTCCGCAGACAAAATCAACAATTTGCTCTTCAAGTTCTTCGTATATACATATGTGGAATTCATGGGAAATTATAACTCTGAATTAGAGCTTGGCCCAATTCTATAATAATGAGACGGGCTTATGTCACGTTGAGAAAACAGGAGCAAATTCTAGCTAGTTTTAAGCAATAATACACCAAATAAAAGAACAATGCTCTAAATGATTTAATAAGTTCGGTGGAAGATAAATTGTCCTAATTCTATATTTGTTTCAGAGAATATTTTCTATATTGTTCAATATTTTAAGTACTTAGAAAGATAAATTACTAAAAAATATTTTTATGAAAAAATTAAGTAATTTAAAAAAAAAAATACTTTCTTTTTATATTTTATAAATTTTAATATGAAAACATTTATACATACATAATATAAATATATAACATCAATTTAATATTGCAACCAAATAATAAAAAATTTTTTATAATTTTTTTAAAAATATTTTCAATATACAAATTATTTTTTGAGAAACAAATAGAGTTGCATTTCCCAAACTCCCATTTGCCTAGTAACCAAATTCTAGAAATTGCTTGAAATATACCATTTTATCACTTGTTTTAGAACTAAATATCAACTCCAATTTATTTTCTTTAATAATTTTCTTTAAAAAAAAAAGCATTGTTTTCTATAATTAAAAGAAAACATGCAACTTTAGCTTAATTTGCTAAAAACATATCATTCACCTAATATCAGGAAAAATAAAAGTGAAATTGGCGGTAAAAATCTCTCCTTATTCATTGACCTGTACGTATGGAAGTTACATGGCATTGTATATGTACAGGATTTGTTTACGCAAACAATGATTTACCACATGCAAAATAATTTCAAATTCGATCTTGCTAGTACCAAAAATTATCAGCCGTTCTCTTTTCCTCAATTTTCCCTTATATTTCTGCTGTTGAAAGAATCATTCTTGATTCTCCACTGTTTTTGGATCAGTAACACTCGAAATCACGGTGACCTTGGATATTTAAGCAATGGTTAGTCATTCTGTGCTTTTGATGAAACCAGTGATGTGGAATCAGCTCCACCCAGTGTCAAGCAAAACTTAAATTTTCCTCCAAATTAACCATCTGCCAACAACTTTGTTCTTGTCCATCTTGTAATCAGGAATTGTTCTAGGAACTAGGATCAGAAACTGTTCCGTTAGATATGTTCGTTGCAGTGGCATGGTTGTCGTCGTCATCATCACCAGCATATTCAAATGCTGAGTTAGCATCCATATCCCTTTCTGGACAGTCGAACTGAACACATTCAGGAACTTCATAATTGTAGTTCTCCGAGTCCCGAGTCCTATTAGAGAATGTCAGATTTTCTTTCTTTACAACATTCAACACAAACCCATTGTGGATCCTTTCAGGCTGCAAAACTTCATCTTCAGTGACTGTAATGCTAGAATTATTCACAGACAATCTATTGCTAGAATCCCTCTGTTCAAATTCGCTTACCAAATTTCTCTCTGGTGTTGTCACCCTGGACATCTTATTATATGGATCCCGGATTCGCATCTGAGCCCCTGGAGAGTTGGGATGAGTCATGAAGCCTTCGGTCAATTCAGTATCAACATCCAGATTTTGGACGAAGTCAATAAATTGATTTGCAGAAGTAGTTCTCATCAATGGTCCACCAGATCTCGTCCAAGAATTTACATCTACACTTTCAGATTCACTATCGCTTCCATCATGTATGTTACGGTGCATCTGCACATTTCCACCAGAAGGCGCTTCCCATCCAGATGCACCAACACCTTGATGAAATGTTGAAGCAAAATCAGTGAGGTCTTCTTCCAGTGAGCCTGTTGAGTTCTCTCGAGCAATGCAGTTCCAAGATGGAATTCTTTTAGAAGCACTGAATTTGACAGTGCTGGCAGCTGTGGTGGCTAGACCATGAGAAGCAGCAGCAGCCCTCTCAGCACTCCTTTTGAGTCTACGCATGTGGTTGAGAATTGCGACACACTCATCAAGACAGATCTCAATGCCACAGTTAGCTTTTATGGCTGAAAGTTTCTCCCATGTACACCTGCTCCCTTGGCTGATTGCCTTATGAAGCTCCTCATCAGTTGGATTTTGTATAATTTTTGATATCTGCATAGCAAAAAATGTCATTTAATTCTCATCTTGAGGTATTCAGAAACATCACAAATAATTGACAACAGACAATTTAAAGAAAAACATTACAAACAAAAAAAAAAACAAGGATTTGTAAGAATAGTCAACTGCTGAAAAATTTTATTTTGGCAATTTCTACATTCACCTTCAAATGCTTAACAAATTTTTGAACCTTTAAATCCATGATTCAGATTGCTGCCCAATTAGAGTAAACCTTTTATTTTGTAGATACCTGAGCGACAGTGGCAGGCATAACAACAGTGACATCACCCTCCCAATCTTGAGCAAAAAGCTTGGCAACTCCCCTCAATGGAAAACCAAGTTCCAGTACCTGATTGAATCTATGTTTTACCTCCATCTCGGTAAGATGAGCAAGCTACAAAGTTAAATACCAAAATGCCTTAGTTTTCATTTCAGTAGGGCATTAAAAGAGAAACAAACAGAAAAATTAGTATAAAATAGCTATACAGAAAAGGTCTTAAGCTGTGAATCTATCCTAATTCCTATATCAGTAACATTAAAAATTAAGGTTTATGCCATGAGTTGGGTGCTGCATAAAGAGTGCTTGGCTGCTACTTAAATAACACGAGTTATGCAGAAAAGGTCATCTGCTAGCTTTGTCTCTATATCTCTCAGTACTAAGCCTTGCTGCTTATGGTTTCTCACATCCACATAAAAATGCTCTCGAAATCATAAACAAGATTACAAAGATGAAAAACCAAAACCAGTAGTGGTGAACAAGGAACAAATAATGGGCTGGGTGGCATGTCGGAATTCACTAAACAATTTTGTAAATAATTTATATATGAAAACCACATTCAAGCCATACTCAATCCAGACAAGTGAACTCAACTGATGCAATTCCATAGAAAGGATTGAGACAATTAAGAAAAATAGAGACAATCAACTTCAGAAGATTTTCAGTACAGACGCAAGCAGATATGCAAATTAAGTCTGATTAGGTTAAGGAGAAATCAATGTAAATTTGAAGCAATGTATACATACCTTTGCAGCGAAATTACCACCATATGCTCTTACAAATTCCTTCATTCTCAATAGTGGAGCAATGTGAGGATTTGCCTGACTCACAATAAAATGATTGACATTGAACAGTTCCTTCAATTGCATCATTGGTAAATCACTTTCCAAGGTACCATCTCTCCACCGGCGTGCAGATGCGCTTGATCCTTCCACTGGATCCAGATTAAAAGGTGGATGATATGGAACAATTTCCCCACTCCTGTCCTTCGCCATTAGTTCCTGGGCTTCAAAAAGGCCAGGAAAGGCACAAGAAGCAGTGACTGCACTCCATATAACAACATGAGGTGAAGTAAGGTAGTTAAGGCACCTAGGAGGCTCATGCTTTCTAGGGGAGCAAACTGTGATCCCAAGAATTCGACCTGTCATGTCATAAGCTTCTTGAAATGTAAGATTACTAGTGAGATGCCTTAACATCCATTGCAACTGCTGGATTTCATGGATAGCTCCTTGTGTCCTGACCCTCTTCACAACATTAAGAAGCCCACCCATCCGATCAAAAAACTGCAATGATTGCAAAGAATTCTCATAAAAGCTTTGTAACTCTGGCCATGATTTAGTGGCAACAACAGAACACACAATGGATCCCACACTAGAACCAGCAATTATTCTTGGCAAAAGCTTATGCTCAACCAGTGCTTTAACCACACCCACATGAAATGCTCCAAGGAAGCACCACCACTCAAAAGCAAAGCTGT
Source organism: Hevea brasiliensis (assembly GCF_030052815.1). Lineage (NCBI taxonomy): Eukaryota > Viridiplantae > Streptophyta > Magnoliopsida > Malpighiales > Euphorbiaceae > Hevea > Hevea brasiliensis. The sequence continues at coordinate 24,851,282 of NC_079495.1, read as the reverse complement.
TCTCCCAAATGCATGTCTTGTCTCGTGCATGAAAGAAAGCTTCTCTTCCAGTTTAAGCTCCTCCGAATCTGAATCACAAACCATTCTCAGCTGAGTTGAGACCTCATCGATGTATTCCTTTATGAGCATGGGCACTTGAAGCCTACCCTTATGAAGCTCTGGGTTACACATATTACCAAGATTTCTTATCAGATCTGCTCTCATGCAAAAGATGATGTCTCTAAGAGATCCTCTTGTCGACGGTGTCGGAGCTCCTGAAGTTTATTTCTCACTAGTTCTTCATCATAAAGGTCTGATTCATGCATCTTTGGTGTCTCTTTGTCAAGCATCTTTGCAGCATGTGCCCACTCTTCATATGTCAATGCAGTTCTCATCATATTCCTCCAAAATTTCCTCCGGTAAGCCATTTCAGCCCTCAATTTCACAATGGTGTATCGTTTCAAAAGAAAAGCAATTAAAGTCACCATGGCCAATATCCCTTGAGGATTCCGTGGATGCAACCACGAAAATATGGATGCAGAAGCATCTCTAAATCTATGAAAGTAATTCCATAACACATGATAGATTTTACGCCTCAAATGTGACATTGACTTGCAGAATAACACTCTGAAAGCAATCGTCCTACCAATGATCGTTGAGGGTCCAATTGAAAAGGGATCAACATAGGCCTCATTACTTATATCCATATCTTGGCTAAAGAAAGATTGTATCTTGCTGAATTCCTGTAACTCAACAACAAGATTTGCTCATAGGAACAAATATTATGAAACAATAAAATGGCTCAGAGACTACAATGAAGAGATCACCACAAAACTAAATTTCATAACTTTTTAAAGATGCACAAAGCAAGACAGCTGAAACAGTTAAGGACAATTAGATGAATGAATTTGTTCCTCCAAATTAGATATGTAGCAATCAATTGAGAAAATAATTGCACCACTGGACTCAAAGCCTCTTAACTATGCTCTAGGCAAAAGGAAGCTTTTGTGGTAGAAAGTAAATAGATTAGCAATAAAAAAAATGCAAATTTATATAAGAGAGACATGTATGAAAGTAACAAAATCCAACCTCTTGATTTGGCACAGTACTCCAAATTCAGCAGCCAAATGGGTCAACAACTCGCATTGACCATCCCAGATCCTGCTAACCAAGCCAAGAAAACCCCTCAAACGTAAATAACACACAAAAAAAAAGAAACAAGAACTGCCAAATTACTATTTCATATCACCATCAGAAAAATTTTCAACGTCCAGAAAAGAAAGAAAGAAAGAAACAGCCAACCCCAAAAATTGAAGAAAAGGAAAAACCCAGAAGGGATATTCCCGGCAAAAGAAGCATAATCGCGGGCATACAGAGAGAGAGGAATTAAATAGAAGAATGGAAGTCTTGGGATACGTGAAACAGAGAGATAGTGATATGGCGACCAAATTTTGAACGTGCAGAAAGATGGCGGTCATTTTGTATTAGAGAGAGACGTGCAATCGAATTGAAGGAGGAATGGATTTATATAAAATAATAATAATAATAATTTGTAGATCCACTGAAGTTTCTATTTTTGCTTGTTTGTGTAGTAGTAGTTGTGCAGCTTTTGCTTTTCTTGCACTTTCAAGACACCATTCCACTCCAAATGCGACCATGAAACAAGGAAAATATTAAAAAAAAATTGTAAATTATAATTTTTTTTAAATAAATTATAATTTAATCTTTATAATTTAATAAAATATATATACTAATTCTTATACTTTTAAAAGTCATCTATTAAATACTTGCCAACTTAATAATATTAACAAATTACTACCGCTATTCGAATAAGTTTAATTTCACATTAACTTTTAACAAAATAATTAAAATAGTACATAATTTTAACATGAAATGACTAAATCCTTTAAATTTTATTTTAGCAATAAAATAATTCATTGATTTAATAAATGTGAATTTTATTATATTAAAAAAATTTAAATTTAAATTTAAATTATAATTATTAAAAATATGTATTAATTATTTTAAAATCTTTAAAAATTTTAATAAATTACTTATTTTAATAAATTAATTCTTAAATATTATAATTATTTACAAATTAATCCTATATATTTTTTAATTACAAATTCAACCCCTTTCTCTCTCTCTAGATGGCGAATTGCGTTTTTCAATGATGTTGGATGATGATAGTGGTCGATACCGTCTCTCCATGTCGGGGCAAGCTAATTCGGTGCGGTGGGGATTGGTGACAGAAACTTAAAACTCGACAGCTTCCTCTTTAGGCTCATAATGGATCAGATGGGTTCTCTGCTCATCGTTAACCATTGGGATTATTACAAATATCTCTGTGCTCGCTAAAGGAATCTGCAATGACTAGGGTCATGTCCTGGTAGTTTTGTAGCTGGAGCTTTGCTGATAAATGATCATTAGTTAAAAAAAAAAAATTAAATTATGTTTTATTTTTTAAAAATTATCTTAATAAAGTAAGGACTTATTTTTAAATAATTATAATATTTAAGAATTAATTTATAAAAATATAGGGAAGAATTGTAATTAATTAAAAAAATATAAAATTTAAATTAAAGTATTATTTTGTTGATAAAAATAAAATTTTATAAATTAAATTATTTCATATTAAAAACAGAATTGAGGATATTTTAGAATTTTTTGCTAAAACTAATTGGGAAATAACCTTGATTCTAACGGTAAAACTGAGTTGTTATTTTATTAAAATGTTAAGGCTTCAATAGGTGGCTTTTAAAAATACATATACTAATGTGTAGGTGACTTTTAAAGCTCAAGGACTATATTATAGGTTATCCTCTTTTTTAACTCATTAACAATAAAAAACCCTTATTTCTTATTTTTGTCAATCCACATACTTGAAAACCTAATAGTTTAAAGAATTTAATTCTTTTAACTTTAAAAAAAATTATTTTAAAAAAAGAAATAAAAATTATGCTAAAAATAATATAATTGTGTGAGAAATTACTTAAAATCTTTTATTGTAAATAATTTTTCTTTCCAAATGAAGTCTACATGATTTCGAATCAAAATTCAAAATTTTCAAAACATACGTTTTAATTTAAATAAATAACTAGTCATTTTATTGATACATGCATTTTGCATAGTCATTTAGATTAGATTTCATGACCATTTCATTCACTTGTTAGTTACTTTTAGCCAATTTTATTAATTATTTAGATAGTTTTCCATAATTGTCAATTTTTGGGTTAATTTATGATTTTGTTTTGTTTTGTAGGTAAAATGGTGTTTTTGAGGGACTAAAAAGAAATTATGCCAATGAGGAGTGATTCCTATAGCCAAAGATATCAAAAACAAAGCTTGAAAGTTGAAGAATGCAAAGTGGCCAAAAACTGTATAACTTATGCAGTCTCGTACTCTGCTTATGCAGCTTCATGGAGAAAGCCTCTAAATCTGTCGAAAACTGCATAAGCTACGGCATAACTTATGCAGTCTCATGTATCACTTATGCAACATCACGGGAAGTACCTAGAATCACCAAATTTGCTCAGAATCTGCATAGGAAGCTTACACAACTTGTGCAAATCTTCATAATGAGTTGGCAGAATAATTTTTACACATGAATCCCTTCCTTAAACACACCAATTTTAGGGTTATTTGTTAGATAGTATAAATAGTGCCCTTACCTCATTTTTGGGGAGAGGAAGAAAGAGAGAAAGACAAAAAAAAGGGCCAGAAAAACAGAGGAGCAGTCGACTTTCATTCTTGGGAAGCAAAATCCAGCTTCTTCTTCTCTTCTTCACCATTTTCAACATTTCTCCAACCGGTTTTCTTTAGTTGTAGTTTATTTTTATGATTTATTTCCTCTTTTATTTAGAATTTCTTGTGTTAAACATGGATTGTGAGTAGTTTTATTTGATTCTGAAGTACGGGATATAATATTTTAATTATTTTTGTGGATTTGAACTGGGTTAGTCCCAATTTAATGAAATTTATAAGGTTTAATCTATTTCTTGTGTGCTTATTCACATGCTCAATGAAAGGCCCCATTAAGTTATGTTCTTAATCCTTGGTTGAAGCACCGAAAGGAGAAAATCAAGTGATAGTTAATCAAGAAATTGAACTTAATTAACTTAGATCTAGAAATAGACTAAGGGTTAAGAGGGTTTTAATAGATAGATTAAAGAATCTAATGGGACTTGGTTAATTTTAACTCCACGAAAGTAGGATTAAGTTAATTAAGACACTCTTTGTCTTACTCGAAAGAGTTTTCAAAAGATTTTAAAATTAATATCCTTTAAACCCATAAATTTAATGGATTGGGCTAGTTAGGAAAATCCCAAAATGACTTAAATATGAACCCTTAACTCCAAAATCTTCTTTTATCAATTATTGCTTGGAATTTTACTTTTGAGTGTTTAGTTTAATCTTATTTTATTAATTTTTATTATTAATATTATCAATTTCTTTATTTTGCAAATTATTAAATTAGTCATTGTTTGAATTTAGTTTTACATTTTCACACCTTATGCTTTAAATTCCCAAATTTCTTTTATTTATTTGATTAAAATATAATTTTAACATATTTTATTTTACATCAAAAATTTAATTGAAAACACAACTCTCTGTGGAAACGATATCTTTTTTCTATACTACTTGAACGACCAGTGCACTTGCGGTTGGGACACATCATTTATCAGTGTATTACACAAATCATTTATTATTTTATTTTAATAACATAATTTAATATATATTTTACTATATTTTATATTTTCATAGTTATATTATAAAAGTTTAATTAATTATAATTTTATTTCAATTTTAATAAATAAATAAGTTGATTAATAGATTATTTTTTATTAGTATTTAAATCATTTGACATATAATAATAAAAGGATAAATAAAGTAGAAAGAAAATACATATGCTACATTGGTGATTTTGAAAATATCATTATTAAAATTCTTGTACTTTAAATATAAGGAATGATTTTAAAATTATATATTTAAATTTTCTAAATAAATTTTAGTGTGTGTGCATATATATATATATATATATATATATATATATATATATATATATATATATATATATATATATATAAGAAGTAATTCATCCTTTTCTTAATGCAATTAAAAATTTAATTAAAAAAGTATTGATTTTAGGGATATATAATATGGTGAATATAGTTTTATAATATTTGAAGTTGTAAACTTAAAAAAATTTAAAAATTCTTAAAAAATATACTAAAAATAATTTTAGATTTGAATAGTTGAGATAAGATAAGATTATAATAATTAAAATTTAAAAAATATTTAGGTTTAGATAAAGTTAATAGTTAATATGATAACCTAATTTTTATAGACAAATTTAAAAATAAGGATAATATAAAAATGTACCACATGATAATTTTTTAAATACGTTTATTAGCATATGTGGCATACTATATAATAAAAGAGTTGCAACATAACAACTTTTTAAGCTTGTTTATTAGCTCATGTAGCACGCTATTATGAAGCATTTTTTAAGGCTTAGGTGACATTCCAAGATCTAAGCAATAGATCTTTGCCTTCATTAAGAAGAGAATTGAAAACAAAATAATAGGATGGAAGGAAAAATTGTTGTCAAAAGGAGGGTGAGAAGTGTTTATAACGGCAATAGCAACAGTGGTGCCCATGTATGCCATGTCTTGCTTCAAGTTACCTAATAGCCTTTATCAATCAATTAACTCCTTGATAGCTAACTTTTTGTTTACTAGTTTATAATTTCGCAAGTGCACGGATTGTTAATAAGTAATAAAGTAATGAGTATAGTATCTTTTTTATGAGAAATTTATAAGTACAAGTATCAAGCTAGACAATAACTTTGACTGTTTAGACTACTGAATATGTTGAGAATTTTAATTTTAAACCAACTAAGGATGTTGAGAATAAAAGAAGACAAAACTAATAAACTTAAATTTAGAAATCAATTAACTAGAGCAATTCCAAAATTAAGATTTCACACTTCAACTTTATTATGGACTTAACCTCACCTATCTAACAGATTGAGAATTGCTACTTTGATAGAAATTAAACCTAAGATATTATAAGTCCTCTCTCAAGGCACCTAAGGTGTATTTTCATTAACTTGAATCCTACTTTTGTGGTGATCAATTTTAATTAAAACCCTTTAAACTCTTTGATTAATTATGGAACTCTACAAAGGATTTCAGTCTATCTCTTAGTCAGATTTTCTAAGTTCAAAATTTTGATTTTTAATACTAATATTCACCTTTTAGTTCTTCAATTAGTATCTTATATCATAACTAAATGGGTACCAACAAATAGTTCACATTAAGAACACAAAATATTGAATCAAAGAACAAAACTCAAATCTATTAAATAACTTTAGTATAAATCCATAACAGAAATTGAAAGTGCTACTCTCCTAATCCTATAATTAAACAAATTACTCACTCATAGTGAGTTTAATAAACATAATTAAATTAAAATAAAAGAACATAAGGCAATATGAAGAAATAAAATAAAAGAACCAATAAGAAAGATCTGCAACCTTGAACTTGTGGAACTTCAGCTGTGAGTCCTTCTCCTAGAGCTTTGATGCAGATTCTTTCCAAATTGCTTAGGAAACTAGGGTTTAAAAGTAAAGTGAACTCTCTTGCCTATTTCAATCTTCTAGTATTTTATATCAGGTGCTTAAAGGTCATGTTCCAGAGTTCCAAAAGTCTTAGAAGTCTATTCAGAACAAGTCCAGCAAAATCTAGGTCAAAATATAAGTCTGTCTAGTGCAAGCTACACGGTCCATGTGGCACTATGCGACTCTGAGCCATGTAAATCTTTGGACCATTTTGTTCTTCGTGTTTTGGGAAGGACAGCAAGTTAGACGGGGGTCTTAGGTGTTACACGGGGTCAAGTACATGACCTGTGTACTGAAGTCCTTCCATGCTCCTTCAAATTCCCTTGGCTAGGAGGTTACTGGGGTGTGCTCCTGCTTTACACAATCTGTGTAATGTTGTGCAGCATCCCTTCTTGACTTTTCTGACTTCTAAACCTGTTTAATTAACTTCCATGCCTTGGATCTCCATTAAAACACATGAAAAAATACAAAAAATATAAAATTAAGTAGAGATTATCAAACTTAACAAAAACTGATGAACTTAAGTAAAATGCATGAAATTAACTACCTAAATGCTATGAAATACAATGTAGTGGTGCCTTAAAATACCTATATGATACAAGTATATTAAATACCCTCAAATTTAAACTTTTGTTTATCCTCAAGCTAAATAAAACTTTGAAAACTCATTAGGGTATTTGATTTTTCTTAGAAACACAACCAAACACTTAACTTATATAAAATTGAACTCTCTACAACCTCATATTAATTTCCCTGCCTTCAAGATATATAGGCATCAATGTTTGTCTATTAGAAATTCATTCCCCTCATGAAGTTTTAACTAATCATTCCACTTGCAAGGTTGTTAATAAGTCATAAATAACCTATTTTACTAGGATAGATTTGAGAAACACTTGCTTACCTCAAATTGCTTCTATTATGGATGATTGTGATGAAATGAGGTGATATATCTCCAATCCCATAGGCATACTCAATTTCTTATCTCCACTAATGTAGCATGTACTTTTCAAAAGATAAAAAAGTCTTTAATAGGATTGTAATGGGGTTAGAGGGTAGTGACTCGGCTGCCAATGAAAAGGTTTTAGGGAATGCAAGTATGAAGATTGCTATTATGCAAAAGTTCTAAATACACTAGGCTTATTTTTCTTTATTTTTGCATGGAAAGGAGGAGCATTCTTCTTGATAACTTGGTTTTAGTACCAAGTATACTTGCTTGATGCTCAATTTGAGAGTTCTTTGATTATTTTCTTCATTTAGTATTCATGTCCCTTTAGTAATTTACCCCTAAACTCATTACTTTTGATGGGTTGGAAGGGTAACTCCTTTGTTTTTGACTATATACTTGCACTTCTTTTGAGTTTGCATCCTCTTTCCATCTTTTTCTCTTTTTAATACACCTAGCGTACCTTTCACCTATGCACTTTGGCTTCCTCATAGGGTAGGTTAAGTGTTTAGGCTATGGGCTAGGGTAATGTTATGGGTTATCAAAGAAATCATACAAGGGAATAGATGTAGGCTCCAATTGGCTGCAAGGGGTGAAAATTTGATTTAAGGTGGCTAAGGCTGTAATGAGTTAATAAACAAAGAATGCCTTAATCATCTCTTTATCAAGCATATGCTAAGATTTCACCTCAATAGGTCTAAGAGATATGTTATAGGATTGGTGAGGTATATCTAGGCTTGTTCATATTTCAAAAATTTTCTCCTAATTTTACAAGTCCAATGTGACAAATTAATAGCTATGAAGGGGTTTAATTAGTTTAACTTCACTTAGGCAATGAATTTTTCATAAACATTACATTGAAGCCTTTTTACCTATCTGATTACATCCATTCCACTTTCTAAGAGAGATCAATTATTAGCTTGTTAAGGTTTTTAGTTATAGTTCTAAGATAAAATTTTTTGAAAATGTTCAAAAATTAAAAATTTTCTGGATTTTGATACACAAGTATGATAAAGGTATAGTAAGGCAATGCAATTGTAAAATGACGAAATGAAATGCAATGCATGAATGCACCCCCAAACTCAAACTTAGCATTATCCTCAATGGTAACATATTATGCAAGCTAAATGGAGATAAAACAATAAACACACGATATTAGCAAAACATATATGTATTAAGGTAAGGCATATGAACATAGGAGCAGAGTTTGTACAAAATAAACTAAATAGACTAGGTAGTGACTAAAACTAAGGCCTAAGCATGTATAATATCTCAAAATCTATCCTAAGTCTAGAAAGTCTCTGATAGTGAGGAAGGTACTCCCTCATCCTGCCTCTAAAGGATCATGTCTAGTTTATTGTGGGCCTCCTAGAGACTATCCTCTATAGCCTTTATCTTGTCGAATAGGTTAGTCTCCAGTCTCCTCATCTAGTTATTGATAGTCATCTCCATCTTCTGTGGGTATGCAAGGATTGTGTTTGCAGGTGGTAGTGTGTATGGAGGGACTCAGTCTGGTGATCCTTGAAGCAGGGGGTCCAATTCTTCCTCTTGCTGCTACTCTTATACCTGTTCCTGTGCCTGAGAATACTTCCCTTGCTTTACTGCTGGCCTCCAAGGAATGACATTCCTTTGTGCATTGACTAAGAGGCAAGTGTCCCCTACTCTTTATGTAGATAGTCTGGTCTATGTGGTGGTGCTTGTGATGGGGTATAGCCTAACATGTACTGACACAAACCCGTAGTGTAGGGTAAATGCTATGATCACTCCTCCCACCACTATGTGACCTATGGCTTAGTGAGAAATCAGCCTAAAATGCTAGTAGAGGAAGTATTCGGTATTGCATCTCCTTCCATTCACCATGCACCATAGGAAGAATAACTCATTGGCATTTACCATGCCTAGGCTGTCACCACGGCCCATAATAGTGTGGGCTGCTAGTTTGTGAAAATATCTCAGCGTGGGGTTTGCCAACCCTGAAGATTTCGAGCGATTGGATTTGTACTCTTCAGTTTTAGGAGTAATGGTTCTCCAAAAGGCAATGCCATCATACTCCATTCTATTTTGAGGGATCTCCTAGAGGCCATCGCTATTAAACCTGAACACAGTGTTAAACTCATCCATGTTCATCACCTTGTCCACTCTTAATAGCCTAAACTCGATCCTGCCCATATCTCCCCTGTCCGTGGCCTATAGGGTGGCCTGAAAATTGCCCAAAAACTCGACAGTCATATCTCTGTATGTCAGGTAGCACAGTTGGGCAAATCTTATCCACCCAATATTATCCAAGAACCTATCCACTTCTTCTTTAAGTCCGAGTTGCTCTTGCAACTTTGTGTCCATATACTTTGTGGATATGATCTTCCTATTGTTTAGCCTATTGCAGACATCACGTTAGGTGACATTCTTATAATGCCAGGCCAAAGCAAACTCTGGTTAGGGTTGGGGTTGGGGTTGTGGCTATTATTGTGCTTGGGGTTAGGGTGCTTCTTATCGTGCTTGTCTTGTCCTTGGCCTTTGGGGTGGCAATGGTGAGTCACTTCTTCTCCTAGTGGAACAATAAATTCTTCCTATTGCTCTTTTTGTGGGAGCCATAGAGAGAGAAAATTAAGAATGATTTAGGGTTTGGATGGAAAAGATGAAGAGAGGGGAAGAGTTTTTGAGAGATTCTTGAAGAGGAAGAGGTTTTATGCTATGGAATGGGGCATTAAAACATTTAAATAGGAGTTGGAAGGGTTTTCACATCATTTCGTGAAAAATTTTCATGCCTCTTCAAATTGCATCTGCGAAGATTTACATGAGGTTGTGTTCTACTATATGAGGTGCCCCGTGTAATCTTAAATTTTATTTTTTTTGAAGCCTGGTGAGTTACACGGGTCGTGTACAAGTACACGAGGGTGACCCGTGTAACTTTCTATCCCTTTTTCTCCTTCTTTATTTTGCTCTCCTAAGTTGCACGTGGTTATGTTCCACTGCACAGGGCACCCCATCACCCCGTGTAATTTTCTGGAGTACTTAATTTGTGTGTGTTTTGTGCTTTGTAGTTTACATGAGGCATCCTTCAAAGTATGGGGTCTCCCATGTAACTTTCTGGACAAAAAATTTAAACACTTCAGATTCATAGTTTTTCCTATCTCTTCAAATTTTCATGCTAAATTGTTTCTAAATGTATGAATGACATACATAACAAAGATTAACAATAGAGGTACTTCCCCAGTTTTGAAAATTTCCCATCTTACGCGGTTTTGACTCTTTCTCTCAATCCATTCCTTTTTCTTCGCTCGTTGCTTTTGCCTACAATATCCAGGGTTAGAGTTTGGTGTGCTTATATAACTTAATTGTAAAAGAAAGCAAAAATAAAATAAACTTAAAGAAAAATTCTAAATTCTTGGGTTGCCTACCAAGGAGGGCCAATTTAAGGTCATTAGCTTGACCTCTTTCAAAAGTGCTAATAAAAAAGAAGCTTTTGCCCATAGTAGTTGTCATATAGCAACACATATAAGTCTTGATTTATGGTACCCTCAAGATTGGCAAAATTTGAAATAAGATTGCATGTAGCACAAATAACACATGACTTAGAATGATATGCTTGGGAAGAGGATAGCTTTAGCTCATGGAGGACGTAAGATGATGCAGGAGGTGTCCATGATAGAAAAGGGTCTTCTGGTGGTGTATGTGTAAGCACCATCAATGAACTTAAATTGATAGTCTCATCAATTTCTTCATCCACCACCTTCATCTCCGATTTATCTTCATGTAAGCACCTTTCCATTAACCCCCCTCCTTCCCCTAACTATAAAGGAGTTGTTTTCTTAAGCTCTATGTTCCACTTCTTTTTCAAATAATTCATGTTCTTGTGGGAACTCTACTGGTAAATTATTTTCAAAAATTTTTTTTCTTAAGACTCAACTTCTTCTATAGGTTCAAATTCCCATGAAGCTTCTTCGTTCTCCTAACCTTGATTGTTCAATTCCTCCTTATAAAGTGATAGCTCATTGTTCACTATTAGGTTGTTAAAATTTTTCAATATAGCTACTGCCTCTTCAAATACCACTCCCTTCTGCAATTGCAGCTTAAATGGTTGGTGTGAAATGTTAGGTTGATAAACGTGTGGGGGTTATTAGTGACTCCAAACCTGTAGTGAAGGATCCTAATACCAATGGTAATCAAAATCTGCCATGTCATTCAACAAGTGAATGGCATCCTCATGGTTTCTTTAAAGAACATGATCACCAATAGCCTAAGCTCCATAATCTACCAAATTCCTTGTCGCTTCATCCAACCCATTGTAGAAATTGAGAGTGAATTCATGATTTGAAAGACTATGATTGGCAAATTGCTTTACCAATTCATTAAATCTTTGCCAAGCATCATAAAAGGGTTCATTGTGTTGTTGAATAAAACTTGTGAAGACTTGCTAATGAAACATCTCAATGATCCTCACAAGATAAAGCAAGTAAAAAAAAAAAAAATTAGACATAGAAAAATAAAAACAAAAAATAAACTATAAAAGAAATAAAAAAATGTCTAGATTAATCAAATCACTAATCGTTTGATATCAAACACTAGTCCCTGGTACCGGTGCCAAAAACTTATTTACTGGTTTACAATCCCGTAAGTACATGGATCGTTAATAAGTAATAAAGTAATGAGTAAAGTATCATTCCCATGAGGATTTTATAGGCTTAAGTACCAAGCTAGACAACAACTTTGACTGTTTAGACTACCGAATATATTGAGAGTTTTAATTTTAAAATAACTATATTGAGAGTTTTAATTTTAAAATAACTAAGGATGTTGAGAATGAAAGAAGACAAAGCAATAAACTTAAATTTAGAAATCAATTAACTAGAGCAATTCCAGAATTAAGATTTCACACTTCAACCTTAGTATGGACTTAACCTCACCTATTTAACGTATTGAGAATTGTTACTTCGATGGAAATTAATTTTAAGATATCATAAGTCCTCTCTGAAGGCACCTAAGGTGTATTTTAATTAACCTGAACCCTACTTTCATGGTGATCAATTTTAATTAAAACCCTTTAAGCTCTTTGATTAATTATGAAACTCCACAAAGGATTTCAGCCTATATCTAGGTCAGATTTCCTAGGTTCAAATTCTGATTTCCAATACTAATCTTCACTTTTCAGTTCTTTAATTAGTATCTTATATCATAACTAAGTGGGTACCAACACATAGCACGCATTAAGAACACAAAATATTGAATTAAAGAACAAAACTCAAATCTATTAAATAACTTTATTATAGATCCATAATAGAAATTGAAAGTGCTACTCTCCCAATCCTAGAATTAAATAAACTATTCACTTATGGTGAGTTTAATAAACATAATTAAATTAAAATAAAAGAACATAAGACAATTTGAAGAAATAAAGAAAAGAACTCAGAACAAAGTTCTATAGCTTTGAACTTATGAAGCTTCAGCTGAGAGTCCTTCTCCTAGAGTTTTGACGTAGATTCTCTCCAAGCTTAGGAAACTAGGGTTTGAAAGTAAAGCAAATTCTCCTGCCTATTTTGATCTTCTAGTATTTATATCAGGTGCTTAAAGGTCATGTTCCATAGTCCCAAAAGCCTTAAAAGTCTATTCAGAATGAGTGCAGTAGAATTCAAGTCGAAACATAAGTCTGTCTAGAGCAAGGTACAAGGTCAATGTGGCATTACATAGCCTTGACCCGTGTAAATCTTTAGACCGCTTTGTTCTTTGCGTTTTAGGCAGGATAGCAAGTTACACGGGGTCTTGGGTGTTACACAGGGTTAGGTACACGGCTAGTGTATTGGAGTCCTTCCATGCCCTTTAAATTCCCTTGGCTAAGAGGTTACACGGGGTGTGCTCTTGCTTTACATGACCAGTGTAATGTTGTGCAGCATCCCTTCTTGACTTTTTTGATTTCTAAACCTATTTAATCGACTTTCATGCCTTGGATCTCTATTAAAACACCTGAAAAGATATAAAAAAACATGAAATTAAGTAGAGATTATCAAACTTAATAAAAACTAATGAGCCTAAGTAAAATATATGAATTTAACTACCTAAATGCTATGAAATGCAATGCAAAAGTGTCTTAAAACACCTATATGATACAAGTGTATCACTTTTAGTGGGGTCAATAGAAAGAAGAGCAAAAAATAAATTGGATTTCTTGGAACTCTGTATGTGAACCTAAATCTAGAGATGGTATGGGATTCAAGAACTTAGAGTGTTTTAATATGGCTCTACTTGCCAAACAAGGATGGTGTATTCTTTCCAACTCTCAATCGCTCCTTGCTCATCTCCTAAAAGGAAAATACTTTCCTTACACATCTTTCTTGTAAGCTAGTGAAAGGAGTAGGCTGTCTTAAGGATGGAAAAGTATGGTATGGGGAAGAAGAGCACTTGCTAAAGGTGTTAGATGGCAAGTGGGTGATGGACAATCTATAATGTGCAAAGAAGATTGTTGTAATATGCATAATTTTTTATGGCCTCCTCAACCTAAAGATAGTTACGATGAGGAAGTAGTTTAGGTATCTCAATTAATTGATCCTACTACCAACTCATGGAATCTTCCTTATTGAGGTAGAATTTTAATGATGAAGATGCCTATCTATCCCTTTGGGAATTCATAGGATGGAGGATTGATCAATCTAGCATTCTGACCATCGTGGGAATTATATGGTTAAATCAGGGTTTTTAGCTAAGCAATTGCTTTATATGGATCATGGAAGAAATAATGCAGTCTAGGGCCTAATTTTGGGCATCAGATTAAGGCATTTTGGAAAGGAATCTGGTCAATTTTGCTTCCTACAAAGCTTTCAATTTTCTTATGGCCAATGCTAATTCCCATCTAGTGAATTGGTTAGCAACAAAATTCTAAATGTTTCTCTAGATTGCTTATTCTGCAGGGAAAGAGAATCATTGACACATCTCTTCTTTGAATGTCCTTGAGCAATCGCTATATGGTTTAATTCACCTTTGAACTTGTGTTCCACTATGTTAACAGGTTCTTCTATGGTAGAATTATGGGATCATTTGATCAGACCACTATCACATTTAGACAATAGCAAAGAAGCAATTCAATTGGTAGTGTTTCTGTTATAGAGCTTATGGAAATGTCAATATGAACATCTCTTCAAGGGCCAACAAAGATCCCCCTATGAAGTCATTGGCAAAGTGATAATTGTTTATGAGGAATTATGCGAGCAAATGCACAAAAACAGAGTGGTCTCTCAACATACTCAGGTCTTCCATCATAGTTGGCTCCCACCTCCTCGAAATGGGTTTAAAGTGAACTATGATGCAGCTGTGGATAAGTCACAGAATAGAGGTGTGATTGCAGTAGTCATTTGAAATCATTTGGGCCACATTCTCGATTGGCATTGTGGTATTATATCACATCTTTCAGAGGCTCTACCACCGGAAACAATGGCATGCAGAGAAGCCCTCCTTTTCACTTCAGATAAACAGTTTCATGGGGTAATAGTAGAAGGAGATTGCAAGATCCTAGTGGATGCTATCAACAACAATGCTCCTCCTACAACAATTTTTTACTTAAGTTCATGGTGATAATGAAATTTGTAACTCACTGAATACCATTCTCTCCTCCTTTGTACTATATTATATTTTAGTTTCTAAATTTTGAGAAAAAAATTATTTAGTCCGTAAAATTTTAATATATAGAAAAATTTAACCCTTGTAATTTTAATGTTTACAATAATTTTATCAATTGACAGATTAACTAAATTGTTCTATATATTAAAAATTACTGGTATTATATGAAATTCAATAATATTGTTTTTCTACGTATCACAAAGTTGGCTAATTTTCTGGAGAATAATTTGTCCTTTTCCATTCATAAGAATAATAGCTTTGGATCAAAGAAATAAAATAAAAAAAGATTCAATTAAATCCTAATAGGAACTCCGCCTAAGCAGTTTGTGTTTAGTCGGTCCCAAGCTCGGTTAAAGGATGAGGGTTGTGGTAGGTGACAACCAACGTAAAAATTTCTTCACACCTCATGATATAAATCCTAATAGGGCAGATTTTGATAGTATATAATTGGATTTAGGATGAGTTTAGATTTGAAAAATAGTATCTGTATCAGATTTAAATAGGATTTAGGTTTTGTATGTTAGATATCCATTAATTGAACCCATGTATATAAATACTTAATTAAATATAAAATATATTTTTTTATAATAATATTTGTATATTTTTATTTATTTTATTTTAAATAAAATTGAATTTAAATATTTTATGGAATTATTAAACTTTTAAATATAAATTATTAAGAAAAAATATTTTTTATGTAAATTATTAATTAAAATATATAAAATAAAATGGGCTTAGGTATTTTTAGATAATAATAATCTAGTTTAGAATGGGTTTGGGTAGTTGAGAATAAATTTTAATAGGGTTTGAGATATGTTTAGATTTTCATAATGTTAATTGAGTTCCGGTGTAGTGATTTTCTTGGGTACCCTACATATTGTCATCGTTAACTATAGTCCTAAAACATAAGATATATGATAAGATCCACCTAATTAAATATATAAGTCTCACTATATATATTATGTTTTGAATCCAAGGTGGATTGAATTTAGATAATTTTTTTTTTTCATCTAGATCTAGTTTACCATTATATATTAATTTTTTTTTTTTTAAGAAAAAGGTTTAGATTGAATCATGGGTATGTAATTACTTTAAAACTAAAGCAAATATATATATATATATATATATATATATATATATATATATATATATATATATATTTAAAAAAAATTAAAAATTTTTTTTTATGGACAGTTAATCATATAAGAGGTATATATTTAATAATTTGCTATTTCACATACGCAGATAATATATTTATTTCTAATATAAAATTAGTGATTTGAACATTTGAAGATGCTAAATTATTTCATTTAAACTAATATAAACATATAATTTATAATGATATATGAAATTAGCAAACATATTTATATACTAGAAATTCAAATTCATATCTTTATAATATTAATTATCACCATATATGAAAGTAATAATTTTGCTTATTCTTTTTCTACTATACATTTCACTAATATTAGATGATTCTTATTAATTACTCTAACTACAATTAATTAATGGTATATTTGTTAATAAAAATATACATTAAATATGAACATATTAAAAAACTAATAAATTAACTATTTTCTTAGAATAAAAGTGGATTGTAAATTGAGACTAATGTAAAAAATGCAATCATTTAAATTAGAGTCAAGAAACTCAAAGGAAAATTTGGTCATTTATTTCTCACCACACAATCATTCAAATTAGAAGTTAGATTAGAACATTCAGACTACATAGTTGGGATCTCGGTATCTTTGGCACATTCACAATCTTACACACATGTAAGAAAAAGGCCATACAACTTTTGACGCGCTCAAAATTAATTTAGCACAGAAACAAAATTTAATTGATTGAATAATAATTAATAAATTATACAATGAAGATAAATCTTTTTCTCTTAAAAAAACAATTAATTAGGCTTTAATTAGACCTTAATCTCATTATAAATCTTAAAATATTATATATGAAAAAATTAATAAATTAAGTTGTATCTAATTAGAATTTTCCTCACTATAGAAATATTATCATGTCAATTATAATTTATTACAAAAAAATATATAAAAAATAAATAAAAAAAATCATCAAAACATATTTCATAACAGGAATATAAATATTAATAAAATTATTAGACTATAGCATGAACAATGCATGAATAACAACTAGGTTATCGAGCCTTTCTTCAAGGAGTTTTTGATTTTTCTTGTGGTATGTGCTTTTTAGTTAACAACTAATTGTACTTGTAAAATGTATTTTTAACGTGAAAAACGTGTAAAATGTAAAATTATTTAAAAAAAAAAAAAAAAACTTGCACACCAAAAATATTTCAAGTGAAATACTTATGTTCCCTTTAAAAAAATTTACAATGAACAGTCTCCAGAACAATTGAAAAAACGCTGCCGTTGGATCTATAATATTGGCGATCCTACTCTCTAAAAGTTGATATAATATGGCATCCACAAAGTAATATCAAAATATTCTACATATTATTCATTTTACATGCCCTAACTAAGTAATCAATGCAAAACTAGCTAGCCCATGGGACAAACGACATTGAGCACGTCTTGAAACAACATGTCTACGCACAGCAAAAATGAGAAATATATTTTTCGCCATAATATCAACATGCTTACACTGAAAAAATTAAATTGACATTTCCAAGGCATATTCCTCGATATAACTCGAGTAATTGCAAACTGTTCTTGAGAAGAAACATGTATGATAGTGGGATAGTTACTTGGAACTTGGTACTCCCGAGTCGTGGTATGAGTGCGTGATGTGCAATACGCTACTAAATGAAATATAGGATTCGTAGGAGTAGTCTTAATTTATACGTTAATTTGATTCACGATTCGTTTAGTTGATACGTCAATTAGATTTGAAGTATGTAAATTATATTTATTTAATTAATAATTTATTTTTTAATTTTATTTAACATAATATATTTATAAATTTAAAACATTAATTTAATATGACAATTTTTTAATATAATATTGTGGGGGTGGGGCGTGAGGCAAAATATCATATATTAAAATTATATAAAATGCACCAGGTAATGCCCAGGAAAAATGGTGGAGTCACAATGGTCTCACTTAAGTACCACCTCCTTAGACAGCATTTCCTAGACATGCACTTCATACAATCCTATTAGAATCAAACCACTGGTAAGTACTGTCTTCCCATAACACTACCACGATACTAAGGATTTATGCCACGAAGGCATAGATAGACAGGAGTCGCCACCCGGGTAATAACCGGGACATATTCAGTATTTCTTCCGAGGGTCATGGATGGCAACTTACTCCTTGCAGAGTTTCCACAACCGTCATTACCATAGCCCAGTGTCTAGGTTCAGGATAGTGGGTACGTAAGGGGAAGGTGTTAGGCACCCCTTACGCCTGGTCTAACCTCGTTAATTCGAGTGCCAGTCCTCTACTAATGTTTCTAGAAGTCTTGTTTATTATTCCTTTATTAAACTTTATCCTAAAAATGTAATTCTAATCCTACACACGCAAGTAATTCACAAAAGGATTGTTGTTAACACACAATTTTCATACACAAGTAATTCCTATCTATGGGGTTGCTAATTATTTAAATAATATTTACCAGATGACTAAAATTAATTTATTATTGAGAATTTAATTTACAAACAAATTCAATTTCAAATAACCTTACGTTTCTATTTAACATAATTAATTAATTTTCACCAAGTTACCCTAAGGATAATTAAACTAAGTTAATTATGTACATGTGTAATTTATTCTAATATCACATAAGGCCCAAACAATCACAACCTAATAAAGATTTCTAACATGCAAATTTATTTTACAATTACCAAGTATTAAATTAAATTTATTTACATGCCAATGTTAGTTTAATTTACAAACAAGATTAATTTTAATTTATAAAGTATTTATTTAAATTAATTACATGCAAAATTCAGTTAAATTAAAAACATAGTTAATTTTAATTTACCAAATTTAAGTTCTATTATTACTACAATTTCATGCTAATGGTTATTCGATAAGTTTAGAGTTACTTACTTGTTAGTAAATGCAGTTGCCATTGGGGCAAGCTACCCTTAAAAAAGGGTATTCTCTTCTAGTATGGCAATGATATCCCCGCTTACTCCCGTTTAGCTCCATATAAGCTCCAAATGCCCTCTTTGGTACTTACCTTAGGGCTACTTACCAATTTTTGTTTGTAATAAAAAATAAAGAAAACAAAGAAAAATAATAAAAGTACGAGAGACAGAAACTAAACATGTGCAGAGTTGTGTATCCCCTCAAATTAAACATGATTACATGATCTATATGAAGTATCCCCTCAAATTAAACATGATTACATGATCTATATGAACATATAAAATAAATTGAAGACAAAGAGCATAGAATTAAAATATTGTGTGGCATAGATCTTGAAAAGAAAACAATAAAAACTGACCTTCCAGAAATCTTGTATGAAAATCTTCTTGAAGAAAAGAAAAAATAAGAAAGAACTCAAAGAGTCTTGAATATCTCTAAATTTCTTATAGCTCTGAATTTTCTCTTCCTCTTTCCTCCCATCATCCCTTCTTTCCTTCTCTAGTAGGGTATTTATAGGGTTTTGGGAGAGAGGTGTGATAGAGTTTGGAGTCTTAGGATGATAAAGTTTAGATGACTTAAACAACTACAATTGCAATAATTCGATAAGAAGGATATGGGTGAGGTGTTTCAACCAATAGGAAGACAAGAAAAAATGGAAGGCACCAATAGGGACAGAGGAAGAGCTGTGGTAGGATTTGGAGTCTTAGGATGATAAAGTTTAGATTACTTAAAAAACTACGATTGCAGTCGAATAAGACTGGGATATGGGTGAGGTGTTTCAACCAATAGGAAGACAGGAAAAAATGGAAGGCACCAATAGGGAATGAGGAAGAGGTGTGGTAGGATTTGGAGTCTTAGAGTGATAAAGTTTAGATGACTTAAACAACTACGATTGCAGAATTCGAATAAGACTGGGATATGGGTGAGGTGTTTCAACCAATAGGAAGACAGGAAAAAATGGAAGGCACCAATAGGGAGTGAGGAAGAGAGTGGGGCCAAGGAGGAGAGAGATATTTTGTTATTTTAATTTTTAGAAAATAATTAAATGGGTCCCATTTAAAATTCCTAACTAGGCTTTCTTAGGCCCATGGAGCCCAATTAAACTTAGTTAGATTCATTTAAGAACTACCCATATTAAATTTAAATAAAATAAAATTTTATTTAAATTTAATTAAATTAATTTTCCCAAAACTTTATTATTATTTTTATTTTTTCAAGATCATGCCACGGAATTAATAATTCAGCACCATGCCTCCAATTACATCTTACAGTCATATAATTTTTCATCATCGGGTTTCCCACGGCCTCAATGCACATACTCATCACAAAATAAGGGTCTACAAATATACATTTTTTTTTATAAATTTCAAAGTTAGTTAATTATTTTTTAAGGAAATTTATTTAATTATTATTATATTAAAATAATATGATTTTAAATAATTAAAAATATAATTAATAGTTAATAATGATTATATTTTCTAAACAATTTTAATTTTCTCCCAATAAACTATTCATTTGCACTCCAAGACCAAGATTATACTGCCACCTAACCCATTCAACCCACTTTTAGTAATTTAGTCTTTCAAAACGTACTTGCTTCTTTCTTCTTCTTCTATTTCATTTTTGCAACTTATTTTCTTCTTCTTCTTCCTATGCCTGTTGTTGTACACATGTGCATGCGTTTTAATCTTTCTTCTTTCTTTCTCTCTTCCTTCCTTTCTTCTTTTTATTCTCACATAACCTCTATTTTAGAGACCCAGATCCCGTACCTTAGCGTTTTGGAATCTTGATGACTTGCGATTCAAAATGCACGACCCAAATTGCAGTTCCCAAGGGGTTTGAGCAAATCTAGTAACTATATGTGCTAAGCTCAATCGATTTTTTATTTTTGAGTCATGTCGGCTTAGCGATTGGGCCATATCCTGATTCTATTTAAACTGCTATATCAATAAACCCCATCAATTATATAAATTAATATCGTGGGGATAATTTGATAGCGGATGATAAATTCAATCAGAAGGTGACATGCGGCAACCTCTAAACCTCTAGACTTGGCAAATGGCATAGTGTCACAATCTCAATTTTCACATGACAACCTCTCTTAAGGTTTTCTGATGTTTCAGACGCCAACCACATAATCAGTTTTTACATCAATAATTTTCCTTGTTACTATTATAATTTACTTTTTTATTTATATATTATTATATATTAATATTATTAAAAGAAAATTAGTCATTAAAAAAGTTAAAACTATAATATATATGGGTAATTAATAATTTAGTCCATAAAATATGACAAAATTATAGTTTAGTGCCTTTTTTTTATGAGAAATATGATAATCCTTGAGGCATATTTTTAATAACAAAATAGTTTTTTTTTTGTTAAAATTCAACGTTATTAAGTTGAAAATTGTAATAGTTTAATTAGTCTGTTACATTTCACTTTTTATGATAATTTTGTTCTTGTAATTTTAATAGACTCATGGATTTGAGTTACTTACTATTATGATTGGTTAATGGTAAATTTTAATAGAATTACTATTTCGTTAATAAAAATACCTCAAGAACTAAATTGTTTCTTATAAAAGTAGAGGGATTAAATTATAATTTTAT
Source organism: Hevea brasiliensis (assembly GCF_030052815.1). Lineage (NCBI taxonomy): Eukaryota > Viridiplantae > Streptophyta > Magnoliopsida > Malpighiales > Euphorbiaceae > Hevea > Hevea brasiliensis. The sequence continues at coordinate 24,829,445 of NC_079495.1, read as the reverse complement.
ATCATATCTAAAAGACTAAATTATAAAATACCTTATATAAAAATAGATTTATTCAACATTAAAAAAAATACTTTTAAAATTTAAAATATTATATATATATATAAAATATAAGTTTAATTGATTGAATATAATTAAATAATTTATAAAATGAAGATAAATCTCTCTTTCTAAATCGATGAAACAACAACTAATTACAAATAAATGATAAATCTTAAAATATTATATGAAAAAATTAATCAAGTTGTTTCTAATTAGAGTTTTCCTCACCATAGAAATATTACCATGTCAATTACAATTTGTTAAAAAACATTCATATAAAGTAAAAAAAAAAAAAACAATAATAACAATCAACAAAACATATTTCGCAAAAGGAATATAAATATTAATAAAATAATTAGACTGTAACATGAATGTGTGAATTAACACATAGAATTTATTATGAGTTTAATTTTTTTCCCATTAATTAGTGGTTTATTATTGTTATTATATTTTCTAACTGGTTAAAAATGCATGCACACACATGAGATATGGAAAGCGCACATCCTTTAACAAAATTATGACAATTTTAAATATTTATTTCAAGCAATAAGTGATTAAAGTTAGCTGTAAAACCGTGTAATGTACAAATTATTATTATTATTTTTTCATGGGATGATATAATAAAATTTTTAAAATAAGTATATTAAAAAAAATCGTGTTATCGAGCCTTTCTTCAAGCAGGAGTTTGTTATTTTTCTTGTGATCATGCATTTTTTAATCTGTTAACAACTAATTGAATTTGCAAAATGTATTTTTAACGTCACAAACGTGTAAAATTAAAAAAAGTTATATATATATATATATATATATATATATATATATATATATATATATATATATATATATATATAAACAATTGATGAATGCTACCATTGGATCTAGAATATTGACAATCCTACTCTCTCAAGGTTCTGACTTAATATGGCATCTGCAAAGAAAGTATCAAAATATTCTATATATTATTGAATAAAATTATATAAACTGCACCCAACTTAAAGGTATGTAATAATAAAGTATTTAAATTTTAATTTAAGTAACATAAAACTTTCTGTAATACTCAGTAGCCAATTTCTAAATTATTTTTATTGATGTAGCACTTGTTAGATTAAAAATTATATTTTCTATCTGTTAATTTGACACTTTTCAAGAAAAAATTTTAGTTAATTAAAAATAATATTTTATAATTAATTGATCTTTGGTTTCTCTCTCCCTTATTCTCTCTCTACCCACAGTGTGTACTGATGATCCAATTGACACTTCAAAATAACCCAGAACTTATTTATCCTAAGTTATGTCAGTATAAATAACCTAAAAATTAGCTATTGAAGGCCAAAGGGGATTTTATGTTACTTAAACTAATGATTAGGGGGTTTTATGTCATAAATTGAAGTCTAGGTACTTTATTATTACATACCCCCAAGTTGAGGTATACTGTTGTCGCAAGGGTTTTTGCGGTCGCTGGACGAATTCTCACCGAAGTGGGAAAAGTGAGAAATCGCCACTTTAATTTTGAGAAAAATTAAAGAAAACCATTTGTAAAGATTAAAAAAAAATAAATAAAATACTTTGAAAACATAGATTCTAGGTTCGGGGTCCGCATACAGGTAGGGAAGGTGTTAGGCACCCCACCTCGTCCCTCAACGAGGGTAAGCAGATTTAATGTTGTGCTCTTTATAAATTAAAAATTGATAATTAGGGGGTTAGAATGATGATGTTAATCCTTTGGACGGATAAAAGGAATATTTGATATTTCACTATTTTGGGTTGCCCAAGAACATGAGTACATGAGATGACCCTTAGTGAGTAGGTGTTGTGTAATGGATTTTTGTTGGGGTTGATATGAATGCTGAAGTTGTGATATTTTAGTTTGGATTTAAGCTAAGAGAATTCGGGTAAGAACTCTCTCCCGATCTCTTAATGTATTCTGTTTAAACTTTAAGCGGAGGATTTCGGGTAAGAACTCTCCCCCGATCTCCACATATTTTATTAAGATTTTGGCCGAGAATTCGGGTAAGAACTCTCCCCCGATCTCTTAGTGTATTAGGAATTTAAGTTGAGAACTCGGGTAAGAACTCTCCCTCGATCTCTTAGTGTTAAGAATTTAAGTTGAGAACTCAGGTAAGAACTCTCTCCCGATCTCTTAGTGTATTAAGGATTTAAGTTGAGAGCTCGGGTAAAAACTCTCCCCCGATCTCTTAGTTGTTAAGAATTTAAGTTGAGAATTCGGGTAAGGACTCTCCCCCGATCTCTTAGTGTATTAAGAATTTAAATCGAGAAATAGGATAAGAGCTCTCCCCCGATCTCTAAGTATGTTGCGTTTAAAATATTAGGCTGAGTTTGGGTAAGAACTCTCCCCCCGATCTCTAAATGTGTTGCATTTAAAATATTTGGCTAAGATCGGGTAAAAACTCTCCCCCGATCTCTAAATATGTTGCATTTAGAATGGTGTTTTATAGGAACTTTGAACTAAGGATTCAGGTAAAGGATCCTTCTTGACCCCTTTTACGAAGTACTGAAGACACAGGAAACCTTGTGTAAAGTTTTTTCCTAGCCTACGAGACCTTATAACTAGATGGTGGATGAAATATCGAACTCCTTGCTGATCTTTCGCATGATCGCTTTATTAGAACTCTTTGATTGGCGACATCCGATCTCTTTTTAGTCGCTCGCCCGGGATCTGAACTTATCTCGATTCCCGATCTATTGTCTTATTGCCTAGGTTCGTTCCAAGGCCCGATCTCGTTACTTATTTGTTTTACCTAATCTTGTTTCCAACCTATTCGGCCTTTGCTACCCCTATATTCCTTTATCATTTTTCATTTATTAAGTAAAGAGTATTTCTGCCTATATTATTTCAAGTATTTATGAGTCACCGATGACTCGAACATCTACTCTCGAAAGGAAAGAAAACTGGGTGACGATAAATGGAGTCTATGAATAAAAGAAAAGACACGGGAAATAACTACTGGCCTAGATAACCTATTCTGAGATTTAATGTGACTGGATATGAAAGAAACTTTAAAAGAAAATTGGGGAAAACAAACCAAAGATATTCAGCAAAATGATAGTTTAGACGCTTACCTATGGAAAGTTGAGGAGATAGGCAAGCTGGCTCCGGTATCCACAACTCTTGGAGAGGTGAAAGCTGATGGCCAAAGGTCTTGAGCTTATCCGAGGTGATGGGAATGGATCGAAATGAAGTTGAACTCGGGGGGGGGGGGGGGGTGGTGGTGTTAATGCATAGAAACTTGAGCAGTGGAAGTGAGGCGGAGTGAAGATGGTTTGGTAGGGTAATGCACAGGCACTGAAAATGAAAAATCTTCAGGATTTAGAGCCCCTTGTGATGAAACACTTCAGAAAATTGGTTTCTAAAGTTTCCCAACACTACGAAAACTTTAGGATTTAGAGCTCCTTGTGATGAAACACTTTAGAAAACTGGTTTCCAAAGTTTCGCAACACTTTTAAAGCTCTAAATGACAAGTAGGAAGACTGAATCAAAATCCAGAGTCTTTCCACAATAATACGACCTTCCTCCTTTTTTTCTCTACAGTATTGCATGTAGGTATTTATAGGGAACGGATTCCCAAAATGAAGGGTCAGGATTTTATCAGGGGAGACGGAAGGCTCAGATTCAAAAGGACATAATCTGATGTCTGAGAATCAAAGAGAATCAAAATGGAGGGTCGGGATTCCGTTCAGAATATCTGTCCTTTCTCCTCTTAATCCAACGGTCAAGGGTTTCGCCTTACGAAACGCATCCAAGGGCTGGGAATAAAAGGCGCCGAATCTGTCATCCGCTTTTGATCCAAGGGCTCCAGATCCATCCTTACAATTGTAATCAACAGTGTAGATCGGGATGTACGGAGTTGCTTTAATTGCTTTGGCGTCTGGCGGCTAGGAAGGTGTCCTTGCGAATGAGATGTGTGGTGAGGATCTGATCATGCCTGCAATGCTTTAACTAACTTGGATCTAACGGTGGGGGAAGCTAATTGAAGGCCATGATCAGTAGTTATTTAACCCCTCTGCGCTCTCCGATCTCTATAGGTCGTCTCCTGTTTCTTCCGATCTTCCCATTATGACCATCCCCTTTTAGGGTCATTATTCAGATCTCTATCTCTTGCATCGAGTCCCCTCCTATTTCCCGATCTCTCTCACTCTTGATCTTTCCCCTCTATCTAACTTGAATTGGTCAAAGCAATAAATTCTTCAGTTACCGATGCGTCCGCTTCGGGTTCTATGTGCAATAAATGATGGGGCTCTATATATATGCAGCAATAGAAAATCACCTTCACACTTCACTTTTCTTTTTCAGTTTATTTTCAATGCACCACTTCCCCAATTCTAGCTTTTCCGATGATAATCCTAATTATGACGACCATTTTGATCTTTTTCCGACTGTTTCCTTCGCCCCTTGCCTAAAAATCTATGACCCCAGTGATCGGAGAGCTATGAGAATGTCATCTAATAATAGTGAAGGAACTGGACTAATTTACTGATCAAGATCGAAAGTGACGGCTATGCTGATCTCGAATTGGTTTATTGGTACAATAGATAGACCGATCTCGGATAAGAGGACTGCTAATTTCAATCTTAATATCGGTGACCGCCTCTTGAAGTTCATTTGGCTTCCAACCTTATCGGGCATCCCGACTGCAGCTCGGTTCTGGTTAATGACATCGGCGATGACTTCACTCAATATCATGAAAGTCATAGTCACCCTATCTGAGCTGCACATCTATCCGATATTTATGGCTAGCTTTCTGATCAAACACATCTTTTGATTTAGCCACAAGACTAGGCTTTGACATAAGCCAGCATTCTGGGCTTCGGAGTAGTCTTAAGCTAGGTAGAACATAGTGCTGATTTTGAGAGATCGCCCAGATAATGTAATTAGATCTTTTGAGATTGCCCAAATAATGTAATCAGATCTTTTGAGATCGCTCAAATGATGTAATCAGATCTTTTGAGATCGCCCAAATGATGTAATCTGATCTTTTGAAATGAAATTTTTATTTGAATGTTTTGTTTAATTATTGCATTGGTTATTTTTCCGATCTCTGATAAGTGTACACGATCTGATCCCTAGACGAATCGCCATTCTCTGATTTGTGGGTTTGAAAATTTGTTCAATCCGATGACCTCAGTTGATCGATCTCATTTATCTGATTTTTTTACTATGTTTCTGGAACCTTTTTGTGACGTGTCAAGGAGGCGGCACGGTTCTGCTAACCAATGCGTCACTTGGAACTTCGTGAGCATTTAATACTCAAACGGGTATAAATAAGGGAAAGGTGAGTCATTTGTTTCCTTATGTCATTTTTAGACCTTCCCGTAGCGATTTCAACACTTTCTCTCACTTTCTAAAGTTTTCAGGCACCGATTTACTCTCCGATAAGGGTTTTAATCTTTTCTAGGTTAATTTTCCTTTTTTTTTTTTTTTCTAAAAATGAGCGGTACCGATGGTCAGAGAGCTGCTAGTCCTCCCTCCATTCACATCTCATGGACATCGGACGAAGTTGAGGTGGTCAGGCCGAGCAGGCGACCCGAACCTTCTATAACCTCTGTCTCTGCCCACGGTCGGGCGGCCCAATCAAAACAAGCATCTTCTTTAGGGAAAGAAAACTTACCTGTGGATGAGTTGTCATCAATTCTCAAGGAAATCGATCTGCAGTCCATTAGTCAAGAACACAACCTTCGAACTGACTCCTTCGAGCTCATCAGATGTCATGGCGATCTCCGAGCTGATCATTTCTTTGAAGAAAATGACATGATCATGGTATATGAAGAACAATTGAAGGCCGAACTTCGGTTCCCCCTGGACGAATTCTTTAGAGCCATTCTGAAGTTCCATCAAGTATGCATAACCCAAGTGCACTCGAACTCTTGGCGAATTCTGATGGCTTTCAGAGGCTTATGCCGAGCTAGAAAGCTCGGGCCTACAGCAAAGGTTTTTGCTGAGTTGCATAGGCTCACTCGATGCAAAGATGACGAGTATTGGTTTTTCCAAGCCAAGCCGCATTGTGGGCTTTTTACCGATCTCCCTTCTTCGTTGAAGAATTGGAAGAATCGGTTCTTCATATTGAGGAGTAAGACCCCGAATGGCTTTGAGGGTATCCCACGCAGTTGGTAGTACCTGGTCCCTTCAGTTCCAAAGAAGATCACCCTAAATAGAGACGAGGACATCATGGTGAAAGAATTAAAAATTTAGGCGGCCACTCACAAGTATTCATGTCTAGATGCAGTTATGGCCGAACTGAAGTGGTAGCTAATGTAGATGATCGCCCATGAGGATTATGAGCTGCAGCTCTCTGACCTTGAACCCGAGATAGGTATAACCTAAATCTTTAGCCTCCTGGCTTAGGTGATCTCACTAACTTGTTTTTTTATGGAGGTATGGCTGGAGGTGAGGGCACGAAGGAGAGCCGTAAGCAAAAAAGGGAGGTCGCTAAGAAAGTGCGAGAGATGAAAATTGTTGCTGTATCCCAGATGCCAGGGCGAGACTCGGTAGAAGTGCCGGGCTCTTCGTCCTGACCTTTGGGACAGCCGACCCCAGGGGTAGAGATCACTCCTTCCCCTCCTCGACAAGATGAACCGCTACCTCTGCCTGTTTCTTCAAGTGCGGAAGGAGGGTCTTCCCAACCTGCTGTGAGGACCCTCTCTCATGGTGCCCAGGTCCTCATCCACCCCCTAGAGAAGAATCGCTCGGTTCGAGGGAATCCTAGCCTAGCCAAGGTTTTAGGTGCCACCATTTTCTTTCAGGATGATCAGAATAGGCTGACTCTGGATAGCATTGATGACCTCCTGGCTCAGATGATGAGCTTGAGCGTAGAGAGCCTTGTGAAGCAACATATAATCAGAGAAAAGGCTCATCTCTTGAGACAAGAAATTCTGAAGGCGGTCCAGGATGCTGCTTCCGCCAAAACCCAACTTTCGTCTGCTTAGGACTACATCACTGAGATTGAGGGTCGGACGAAATCTTATGAGGATAGGATAGCCGAACTAGAGTGAGAACTTGAAGAAGCTCGAGCCTACCGAACTGCCGATGTCACTCGCCTTACCGAGGAGATCAGAGCGAAAGAAGAAGAGACCGTGATGAGGGAAGTTGGTGCTTATGTGAATGCTCATGATGATCTTTTATTTGAGCTTGCAAAGCGCTATCCTGAAGAAGACTTCTCCTGGATGGTGGACCTTGTCCCTAGAGATGAAGACGAGAGCGAGGAGAAGCCTGAGAGAGGGAGAAAGGATGATAGAACTGATAATGTACTCGGAGAGTAGGTTAGGGGAGATCCTCCTGCCAAATGACTTGTACATTTTATTTTGAAATGAATTGAAGTCTTTTATGTTCAATTTCTTGATAAGATCAGAAATCATCCAAACTAAATTGTCTGAGTACTTAATTGATTGAATGTAATTGAACGTTAAACCTGAGAGCGACTATTAATCAAAAGATAAGAGATCGAAAAAACATTACATGCGAACATGAGATTGGACAGAGCCTTAACTAAATACCGGATGGAACTTTAGAATCAAAGATTTATGTGACACCCCTTACCCGTCTACAGTGTAGCCGAGCAAGATATGCCACATAGTGTGCCGAAGTACCAAATCATATTTCCATTACAATTTACCCTTTTTAATTCATTTATTTATAATTTTGATTAATCTGAATTTTTTGCAAATTTTATAAAAAATTCGGCAGAGTGCCGGATGTAAATTGGAAAAATAATTCTTCTGAATCTGTTAAAAACACTTTTAATATAATCATATTATCAATCTCAGTCAACCACCAACATATTTTCACAATTTCTCAAATGACTTCAATATTTTAAAATTCAATTCGCTTCATATCATACTCAACTCAATAAGAAATACTCAATTTTATTACTAAACATGGTTTACAGATAATTACATCAAAACATGATTACATGAGTTTATAATATACATGGTAAAATAAAAGTCTAATTACAAAAGTTTACAAAATACAAAATACCAAAAATAACCTAATGTCCTACCAATACACTGTAAATGTGAGGTGACTCTGGACTTTGTGTGTAGATCTGACAATTCACCCGGTCTGAGGTCTGTTGGACTCCCCAGCTATGTCTCCAGTACCTGCGCGTGGCAAAAGCGATGCGCTAAGCAATTCTGCTTAATGGTGCCAATATAAAATAAAATAACTAAAATAAAATAAATATACAGAATGTATGTTTATATTTTTATGTAGACTTAATTTCTGGCATTTATTGCAGTATTATTTGATTAAAATTTAGTGAGATTTATTTTAATTGCCCGAGTAGCTTATACTAGTCAACTGGACTGGATAAATGGGTAAACTGGCACTAGGTACCAAGTACCTTGGACCATCACACCATCGGTCACATTGTGTCTCCCGGTGTGCAACAGAACAGCTAATAAGCTGTAATAATTATTAGGGATAAAACCCAAGTATAATAACTCAATCAACATAGCCAAAGGCTATTTTATCACAGAATGGCACGGGAGGCCATAAAACACAGAATGACATGAGGCTATGTAGTACTGCTAACAAAACCCTATTGGCATGCCAACCTATCCAAACCAATCTTATTAGGTGTACTAGGGCATGTTACACTTTTAAATTTTACAATTCATGAAATTAAAGTTTAAGTATTACTATTCATTTCATTAGTCAACTAAAATGTTGACTTTAGCATAGACAATAGATACATTGGTTCTAATATTCCCAACATACCATATTTTGCATTCTAAAGTTGTTGGTAATGATTGCCAATACCATTTTTAAGCTTAGTGTTAGTTATTCACAATTTTCAGATTTCAAGCATTATGTTTACTATTCCATTAGTCATTTGTACAGTAGGAATTTGGCAAAGTTATCTTCATGAAAATTGTTCATTATTATGTCTAGTTACATTTATTTTTTTGAATCACTCAATTTGGAGTTTTGTAGCTCAAGTTATGACCTAAATACCATAACTGGCCAGATTGCAAACTTTCCAGATTTTCTGGACAAAACCAAATCTACAGTGTTTGTACACTGATTGCAGGTCTATTTTTGAACATGTTATGATCAGATTTTGGGTTTGGTCTCTTCATGAAAGTTGTAGGTGTATGTCTCAGCTTTCTACTGGTAAAATTTTAGGTCAATTGAACCTTTCTACACTGAGTTATGACTAAATGAATAAACATTATTCATTTAGTCATTTTGCCTAGGCATAATGTAGGCCACCCGGATTAGGGAAATCTTTAGGTCAACTTGGTTTGGTTTTCTGGATAGGGTTTCTTCACCAAAGTTGTGCCATTATGTGTCTAGTTTCATGACCAATTAGCCTTGCACCAATGGAACCTACACAACTCCAGTTATAGCTGCCCAAATCTGCTAGACTCACACTTAGTCCTGCAGGTCACCAAGGGTAGCATACCTAGCTTCAATTCTCATGACACAAACCACTTCATTTCTTAATCACACATAACCAAATGGTCACTAATTGACCATTAAAACTTAATTTTACCATTACATGAACAAAATCTCATATTTGGGTCCAAACCCTAGCCCTACCATTTCAGATTTTTGCATTCACTTGCACTTCACTATCCTAATCAATAGATTAGTGTTAAGGGCAGCCATAATACCATTTTAGTTCTAAGAAATCTTCAAAACCCTACCAAGTTCAAGGCTGCCAAAAATATTGGGGAAGGTATGCTTATGATTTTATTTAAATTTCTTTGTAAATATCCACTAATTCTACTCCTTCCACATGAATTTAAAGAAAAAGAACAAGTTTGGTCACTAACCTCTAATGGAGTCACTTCCAAACTTGTGAGAACTCTTCCTTTACACTTCTTTTTGCTCCCAAAAGCTTCACTAGGATGAAAGAACAAGATTTTGTGTTGGGCTTTTAGGCTTTAGTTGGTGAAAAACCAAGAAACTCAAGCTTTAGTAAGCTTGGCTATGGAGGAGAGGGAAGATGAAATGGTGTGGCTTGGAAGGAGGAAGGAGCTGTTGGTTTTTTCTAGATTTTCTGACTTCTTTTCCTCATTTTTTTATGTATTATAATTGTGTTTCTTTATTTTGATTGGCCAAAGAATTTAATTAACTCATACTTACATAAGCATTATGTAATAATTCCAATTTACTTCCATTTTCTTTTCTTTCTCTTGCTATTCTTTTTTAATAAAATTTTCATCATTATTTGTTCATATTTTATGTCATATAATTCACTTACATAAATGGACAAGTTGGTCAAAAATCATCTCTGAAGACGAAATAACCAAAATGCCCTCCGTTTGGCTTAACGAGCTAAAATTGTGTGTACCGATTGATTAAATTTTCCTTGTGTTTTCTTAACATTTTATTGTCATTGGAACCCCAAAAATCATTCCCTGAGGTCCCAAAAATCATTTCATGAATTTTCTCCCGGGTCTAGGGCTCCTAGTTGCGAGGACTGCAACTTCCCACTGGGTTACCCATCGCTAGGGCACCGGCTCATTTAACTTGGTTGTATTTTATTTCTAAAATTTTTCCTAATTTTTTTATTAATATTTGAGTTAATTATGATTCCTTACTTTAGTTTAAATATTTTCCAGATGTTTTAGCTGTCTGGACCGATACCGGTAACCAGAACAGTAGAATGCACGGAATTGCTACAGTGAGGGTGTTACAATTTAACACTGGCTTGAACTTCTTAGGTTAGGACCATTATCAAACCGGATAAGAACCTTAACTTCATTTTGAGGAATATCTGGGCAATTCAAGCGAGAAGCCCGATCACAACGTTTGTCAAATGAAATTCTACGATATTTGTACATAGAGAGATCGGAAAACAACAGTGGATAAGGTTGGATGGTCCAGAGACCCAATATTGACTCGAACTCATTTGATAAAGACTAGGAGATCGAAAAATAATCTAACTTGAGCGTGAGATCGATTTGTTCCAAGTACGAGTGATCAGTAAGTTTGAAAAAGCTACCTGTGATTGGGACATCGATCGAGAACGGATAAAGTTTCAATTTTAAAAGGTCCTTGCCTTCAAAGGTCGGCCAAAATATGGTGTCTACAACTGCCCCTCTTTACATAATTACTATTAAAGAGAATAAAATTCTCTTATATAGGAATCATGTAAAGATTCAGAACCATATTTTGGACGGCTGGGATATTAGAACCAAAGATCAATAAGAAATTGAATGATGAAAATTAAAATCAACTTGGGTATTGATCCCAGAGGTTGATGACGAGAAGTTAAATGCTGAAAATTAAAATCAACATGGATCTTGAACCTAGTGGTTGATGACAGGAAATTAAATACTGAAAATTAAAATCAACTTGGATCTTGAATCCAGAGGTTGATGACAGGAATTTAATATGCTAAAAATTAAAAACAACTTGGATCTAGGAACCAAAGGTTGATGGCGGGAAATTAAATGCTGAAAATTAAAATCAACTTGGATCTAGGAACCAGAGGTTGATAGCAGAAAATTAAATGCTGAAAATTAAAATCAACTTGGATCTAGGAACCAGAGGTCGATCAAATGCTGATAATTAAAATCAACTTGGATCTAGGAACTAGAGGTTGACAGTAGGAAATTAAATGCTGATAACTAAAATCAACTTGGATATAGGAACCAAAGGTTGACAGCAGGAAATTAAATACTGATAATTAAAATCAACTTGGATCTAGGAATTAGAGGTTGATAGCAAGAAATTAAATGCTGATAATTAAAATCAACTTGGATCTAGGAACCAGAGGTTAATAGTAGGAAATTAAATGCTGATAATTAAAATCAACTTAGATCTAGGAACCAAGGGTTAATAGCAGAAAATTAAATGCTGAGAATTAAAATCAACTCAGATGTCGAGGGTACGAAATGTTGTGTTTATACCTTCAATAGTCACAAAGCAAACCTGACACAAGATGTTCCTCCAATCAAAGTGTACTTAACAAAGTCCGGAAGATAGATGATTAATGGAGAGAGTCGGAACGAGTCCCAAAGCTCGGCCTACAATTTGCTCTTTTTACTCACTCTTCAGGATGCTCTTTCGGGTTTTTGGTCCTTACTATTTTAGTAGAAAGTGCCCTTTACGGGTTTTCGCCCTCTTTTACACTTTTGCTAGGAGCTCCCCTTTGGGTTTTCACTCCAACTTTTTTTTTTTTTTCAAAATTGGCCGCCCATCGTTTATCCCCTGCAAATCTCATAGCAAAGTATATGAGGTTACCAATATTCAAATCCTGATCTTATAATAAAGTTTTAATGAATTAATAGCGCATAAATCAAGGTATATAAGAAAGATAAATTAGAATGAAGGAACAATTTTATTATGGCTTAAAAACAAAGGTACAATTTCAAATGGAAAAGGGTGCAAGAATAGATTTCACAAATTCCTTGTAGCTAACTTTGAACTCCCTTAACTGCCACTATTCCGAGTAATCTTTCGACGAATGTTCGTGCCGTGGTGACTTATTACCTCTTTTGGTTTTGGGCGGTGCCTCATTACCTCTTCTAGTCTTGGGCCTCCTTCCTTATTTCTCCGCTTTCTGGTCCTAGGAGCGCCGTTTCGGGTTTTCACCCCTGGAGGATGATTTTTTTTTGGCTCACTTTTTCAGGATGCCTTTTCAGATTTTCACCCTTTACTCATTTTGTAGAAAGTGCCCTTGTGGGTTTTCGCCCTCTTTCACATATTTTGCCAGGAGTTCCCTTTTAGGTTTCCTCTCCATTTTTTTTTATGCATAATATCTTTTTATAGCATCTGCATTCACGGGTCTTGGGAATTTTTTGCAGTCCATATGAGTCAAGATCAGTGCACTACAAGAAAATGCCTTTTTAACCATATAGGGTCCCTCATAAGTTGGTGACCATTTGCCCCGAGGATCGTTTTGATTTGGAATGATCTTTTTCAAAACCAAATCTTTCGATTGGAATTCGAGCAGCAAATGCCTTTATTAAATGCGTTTTCCGTTCTCCTTTGGTATAATTGCCCATGACACGCTGCTGCCAGTCTTTTCTCGTCTATTAGATTCAGCTAATCTAACCTTGATTGAATCCATTCTGACTCATCGATTCCCGATTCTTTCATAATTCTCAGGGAGGGAATTTCCACCTTTATAGGTAAGACAACTTCCATTCCGTAGACCAATGAATATGGAGTTGCCCCAGTCGACGTCCTTATGGAGGTTCGATAAGTATGAAGGGTGAAGGGAAGCATATCATGCCAATCTTTATAAGTGACGATCATTTTCTTGATTATTCTCTTGAGATTTTTATTAGCAGCTTCCACTACTCCGTTCATTTGGGGACGGTATGTTGAAGAATTGGGATGCTAGATTTTGTACTGGTTGCATAAATTTTGAATCTTTGGGCCATTCAAATTCTTAGCATTGTCGGTGACAATTTCGCTTGAAAAATTTGAGGAATGTATTTTGCGTGATGTGAGCATATGATGTTGCATCAACCCATTTGGAAAAGTAGTCAATAGCCACCAAGATGAACCTGTGCCCATTGGATGCTTTGGGATTAATAGGACCGATTATATCGATGCGCCACATTGTGAAAGGCCAAGGTGAGACAAGATTAAAAAGCTGATGAGGCAGGACATTTATCGGATCAGCATGTATTTGACATTTATGACACTTCCGAAAGTACTTAATGCAGTCTTTTTCCAAAGTAGTCCAGAAGTAACCCCGTCTCATGATTTGCTTGGCTATCATATGCCCATTAGCATGAGTTGTGCAATTCCCCTCATGAGTTTCAAAAAGGATCCTTCTTGCTTCTTTTGCATCCACGCACCTCAATAATTTGCCATTGGAGCTCCTTTTGTACAAAATTTCCCCACTGGAGAAGTATCCTAGTGCCAATCTCCTTATCATTCTTCTTTCGTTTCTGTTTGCCCCAGGAGGGTATTCCCTGGTTTTGATATAGATCTGGATGTCATAATACCAGGGTTTACCATCTGTTTCTTCTTCGATCATGAAGCAGTATGCTGGCTTACTCCTTGCTTTGATTTGTAACACCTGTGTTGTCTGTCCCTCTTCCATCTGAGCCATGGTAGCTAGAGTGGCTAATGCATCAGCGAATTGGTTCTTATCACGGTTAAGGTGAGTGAAGGAAATCTCTTTGAATTTCTTGATCAAGATACTTTTAATACGAGATCAGTTTCGAGTCTTTAGTTTGCCATTCCCCTTTGACTTGGTAAATGATCAAGGCCGAATCTCCGTACACGTCTAACTTCCAGATCTTCATCTAGATGGCAGCATGTAAATCCAACACACAGGCTTCATACTCTGCAACATTATTGGTGCAGTCGAACCTTAGCTTGATAGCTATTGGGAAGTGCTTTCCATATGAGGATATCAAAACTACTCCAATCCCATTGCCTGATAAATTGACTGCTCCATTGAAATACATTTCCCATACGTCATTCGGCTCTTTGTCATCATAGCTGACTTTATTACCGTACTCATCGGGGAATTCGAAATCCAGGGCTTCATAATCTTGGATCGGGTTTTCTACTGGGAGATCAGCAATCACACTTCCTTTCACTGCTTTTCTGGTAATGTAGACAATGGCATATTGAGAAAGTATGACCTGCCATTTTGCTATCCTCCCTGGCACTAACGGGCTTTCAAATACATACTTGATTGGGTCCATTCTGGAGATGAGCCATGTTTTATGATTCAACATATAGTGCTTGAGTCGATTTGTCGTCCATGCCAATACGCAATAAGTTTTTTCTAGGAATGAGTATCTCGACTCGCAATCATTGAATTTCTTGCTTAAATAGTAAATGGCTCTTTCCTTTCTTCTCGTGTCATTGTGCTGTCCCAGAACACAACCGATCGAGCTCTGCTGAACTGTCATATACAGAATCAACGGCCTTCCTGCCACTGGAAGAACCAATATTGGCGGATTTGATAGGTACTGTTTAATCTTTTCAAAAGCCTCTTGACAAACTTGATCCCACTGGGCAGTGTTATTCTTCTTGAGTAGTTTGAAAATGGGCTCAGCTTTAGCAGTGAGATTGGAGATGAATCTAGAAATGTAGTTCAGCTTTCCCAGGAAACTGTGCACCTCCCTTTCTGTCTTTGGGGATGGCATTTCTTGAATGGCTCGAACTTTGTCTGGATCCACTTCTATCCCCCTCTTGCTTACTATGAATCCCAATAGCTTACCAGACCTGGCCCAAACACACACTTAGCCGGGTTCAGCTTCAGTTGATACTTCCTGAGCCTTTCAAACACCTTCCTCAACACCTGTACGTGACTTTTTGCCTCTCTGGATTTGATAATTATATCATCCACATACACTTCCACTTCCTTGTGTATCATGTCGTCGAATAGTGTGACCATGGCACCTTGGTTGGTAGCTCCGGCATTCTTTAATCTAAAGGGCATCACCTGGTAGCAAAATACCCCCCCACTGGGTGATAAAAGCAAATTTGTCTGTGTCCTCCTCATCCATGGGGATTTGGTTATACCCCGATGCCCTGTCGATACATGAACATCTTCCCAGCCTTGCAGCATTGTCTACCAGCACATCTATGTGTGGGAGAGGGAAATCATCCTTCAAGCTTGCCTTATTGAGATCCCTGTAGTCAACACATACCCTTATTCTTCTATCCTTTTTCATTACTGGAACAACATTAGCTATCCACTGGGGGTATTTGACTACTTTAAGGAATCCAGCATCATACTGCTTTTTGACTTCATCCCTAACTTTGAGCAATGTGTCAGGTTCATTCTTCTCAACTTCTATTTTACTGGAATCGTCCTAGGAATCAAAGGGATTTTATGCGTTACTATCTAAGGATCCAATCGAGGCATGTCATCATAGCTCCATGAGAATACATCAATGAATTCCTTTAGCAAACTGACCATACTCTCCAATTCTCCGTTATTCACGACCTTAAGTTCCCTCTTTATTTCCTTAGTCCCTAGATTTATGGTGTGCATTTCATCCCCGCAAGGCACCAGGGAAGGTTCATCTCTTTGTCCTGTTCTTCTATAGACTCTTCTTCGGAATCACTTGAACCAATGGCAGTTATGGGAGTTTCAAAGTTAACATATGGAATTTCAGAGTCAATTGAATTATTAGGTATGGATTGGTCAATGGTCCTAGAGAAATGAAAGTGGAGTATATTAAAAAAAATGGATTTTAATGGCGAAAGGAAAATAGAATCAGATACAAAATGTGCTATTAATTAATTAATACTTCTATCATAAAAAGAGGATCCATTTACAGCATTACACTTCTCATCATGGACAAAATGATCAAGTGTTGATAACAAAATATACTTTACTCGAGATTAAGCACGGGGATATCTTCTGCTTCCCAATTATCAAGTTCTTACCCTTCAGCGATTGGAGAAATCAGAGCCTCGAACATGGAGTCTAGCTGTATAACGTCGATGGATGGTTCTAAAGAAGACTCTTCACCTTCATCCCCAGGTCTTATCACATTCACGCCATTGCTTGTACCATGATTAGGTAATGGGTTTGAAGTGACGTTGGGAAGAGAGCCATTTCCCTCAATTTTTAGCCATCCATTCCTTATCAGAGCTTATACCCTTCCCCAAAGAGCTCCACAATTATCTGTTGAATGCCCCACTGCCCCACCATGAGATTCGCATCAGGCACTAGCATCATACCACCTAGTATATGGTGGCTGAACCAGGTTAAGGGGAATGGGAACTATTTGATTTATACCCAGTAGGTATCGGTAGATTTCACTGAGCGGAAGGGGGAGAGGTGGATCAGGATTCCTTGGTGGTCTTGGGTTGGTTTGAGGAGCAGGTGTTCTCAATTGAGTAGGCAGTTTGGGGTGGTAAGCAGCTTGAGGTGGATATTATGGGCAAGGGTGAGGATAATTTGGAAAAGAGAGCAGAACATTTGCAATTATTGGGCCCTGCATTGGAGGGTATGGTCGAAAGTTATTTTGTGGGAGTGGTGGTTGAGCTTGTCGAGTGATAGAATATACATCACCTTCCTTCTTCTTCCAAAACTGGTAGTTTTCTTTGCAGAGTTTTCTCCAGTAAACTCCTGCAATGTTCCTAACCTTAGGTTATCTTCGATTCTTTCACCGGCCCGGATATTGTCAAAAAAGCTATTGGATGTATTTCCGATCATTAAATTGAAATATGAGGCCTTTAGGGTTTTAATAAAGAGAGAGCAAAGCTCATTGTCAGTAACTGGAGGATATACCTCAGCTGCCTTCTCTCTCCATCTCTGTGCATATTCCTTAAAGCTCTCCTTCTCTTTTTGCACCAAATTTTAAAGGTCTCTTCGCGTTGGGGCGACATCACAGTTGAACTTGTACTGCTTGAGGAAAGCATCAGCCAAATCTTTTCAAGAGCGTAGTTTGCTCCTATTTAGTTGTATGCACCATCGCAAGGCCACTCCGGAGAGGCTTTCGTGAAAGAAATGGACCAGAAGTCTGTCATCTTCTATGAGGGCAGACATCTTGGCTATGTAAGTGGCCAAATGGATGCGGGGGTCTGAATTTCCGGTATACTTGTCAAATTCTGGAACTTTAAACTTAGGAGTTACCACTACATCCCGTACCAATCTCAGTGAAGATACATTAACTGAGCCATACATGTTCAAGCCTTCTATTGCTCTTAGTCTCTCCTCTAGAGCTGACAACTTCTCACTTTCTTTTTCTTTATTTTCACCCCCTGCTACATAAGCCATGCCTCTGGTTGGGAAATAAGTTATAGGGTGAACTAAAGAGATTGGTATGGAAGGGTGCAATTCGGCATTTGAGACAACCGGATAAAAGGGTAAGTCATTATTTGGGAATATTGGATTGATAGTGATTGTCGGATCAAGAATAGGCGGTTGGAAGGTGAAAGAGGTTGAAGCTTGATGGGAATCAACCGTGGTTGGGAGTGGGGGAGGTACTGGTAAATTTGGTTATGGTTTAGGTCGAATGGTTTATCTATTCTGGGACATCTCCTTCATCAGTTTCATCAATTCTGAGACTTGGTCTCTCAATTCCGAAACTTGTCCCTGTAGGTTCTGCACTTGTTCCTGGTCTTCTATTATCTTCTTTGCTTGGGATCTTGTTATGTACACTCTTTTTGGTTGAACTGCTTGCTCGATCGGGTTTGCTTTGCTTAGAGCAATGTTGATTTCTTGTAGAAAGTAGGTCAGCAAAATAAATTCAGATAATTTTGAATTATACTGCTGGCGTGGCAATATCTATACACCTATGAAAGTAGGAAGGTGTTTAGATCATCCGGATAGTATTATTCAAAATTACCCTGATGTTATTTAAAAAAAGTATAAACAGAGTAAGGTGAAAAGCAAGTATGCCCCTTTTGTCCTAAAATAGGGAGAGTCCTAATACTGGGTAAGTACTATCCAATTGGATAGTTCTATTTTACGAGGTAGTTTGCTATGGCTTTCAGCTAATGTGATAGTTTAGCTCAAGGTCTAATTTTCCAAAGGCACAGGTTCCCAAATAGTCCCTACTGTAAACAGCAGAGCCCCATTCCACCACCATGATACTAACGGGAGAATTCCACGGGTATCACAGTAGATGGAATAAGTTCCAATCTGAGCAGAAGCCTTCTCTGATACTAACGGGGTAAAACCCATGGGTACCGCTACATGACTCCCTCCTATTTCTTAAAAGGGTAATAAAGCCTGGGTATAGGGCTGAAGTGTGTGAAGACATCGTGTAAGTGATTAGTGTGTGAAGGGACATATTTACCTCTTTCCTGTACGGGGGGGAATTTAGACGAAAATTGCTGTAACAAATAAGATAACCAAATAAGCAAAATGGTTAGAAAGGATAACAATAATCAATATATTAAGACTTTTGAATTTTGTAAGTCAAGCCCCCTAATTACGGTTTTAATTTACACGAGCATAAAATAAAATATGTTTTTGGACCTGTCACACCTTATTCCTCTATAAGGCATGACATGATCCTGTAGAATACCTAATGAACTATCGAACTTTACCTATTGATAACTCATTAAGTACAGTACAAGGGATTTTAAAACCATTTTCTTACATTTTGGAAGTGGTGAGCATTTTAGTAGGAATTAAAAACATTTAATTGAAGTTTCAGAACTAGTAAAAATTTTTGTCCATTTTTTTTAAGTAATTTTTGAAAAAATTTCGACAGAGTGCAGTCTATATTTTGAGAAAACAGTTATTCAAATACCTGAAAAAACACTTCCAATAATTATTTTTACAACTCCCAACCACCAAAAATGACTCAAGTCAACACAATTCAATTTAAGTCCACAATTCAACCAAAGTTTGTCATATCAAATACTTCATAAATTCATTCACATTGCATATAGTACTAAATTTATAAATACAGATCTTAATTTACAAAAAGAAAATCCAAAATAACAATATTACAATTTACTGTACAACTGCTTAACTTTACATTAATACATATGACATTACAATATTTACATCAAATAACTACAAGGGTATAAACAAATAACCGTATAAAAAGATTAGTGAAGTCCTTGTCAATTCAGCAGCTCACCCTGCTGCTTTCTCCTTGCCCTTATATGCGACAGCAAAATAAGCTATCGCTGAGTATAAAAATACTCAGTGGTGCACAATAAAAATTTAAAATGTAATACATATAACATTCGTTGATAAATCACAATTTAAATATTTCACAATCACATTTGAAAAATTATCAAAACTCATTATAGCAAAATTTTGATCAAATAATTTAATAAATACAGTGTTGCCAATTCATACACAACTTAAGCCATCACACAAAATTTCTGATCAATGCCGCGTTGTACACCACAACAAAGCAATCTAAAACCCCACTAATCGAAATCAATGGGGGAGGTGGCTAGCTAGCTAATGAGTACTCATCCGATCTACAACCTCAACTGGTAAACCAGAGAGGGAGGAAAATGATCGATCTCAACCCCATAAATGAAGGAGGAATAATAAGGCACTGTCATGCTAAGTGTGAATCTGAAATCAATTTAAAGCAATTTGTTCAAATATTTCATGCAAATCACACTAAATTTCCAAAGTCACCTTTTCATTCACAAAGTGGCAACACAAAAATTCTTAAATTCATAATTAACACAGAAATTTCATAATGCATACTAAATCAATTTTTCAATGATAAAATGCTTAAATAAAGTTTATTATGCACAAACCTGACGTGAATCGCCTCTAGGCCTTAACTCAGTCTCTTAGACCTTCCGGGTCTTTTTTAGCTGAAATACGAAATTTATAGTGTCTCAGTATCTTTGCCTCACAATAATTCCAATAATTAATTCATATATGTTCAATTTTAGCCCCAATATGCTTAAACTTACGTTCTTGAAAATTTTCATGTTGAGGTTACTATTTATGGTACTATTCAAGTCAAAATATTGAATTTCTTATGCTTAATAGGTGTGGGAAATCCAATTATACTCACGTGCCATATTTTGGTTACCTAACTTATTGGTTTTGGTCGTTTTCTTAAAACTTAAGTCTTTTAGGCAAACTTTCAAATTTTCAGTTTTGGTGACTAATTTTGCACTGTTCCATTGGTCATGTTGCTATTAGAATTTGGCTAATTTTTCTTCATAGAAATTGTTCCTTATTGTCTTAACTTTATTTCCCTTTTTGAATCATTCCATTTGGAGTTTTTCAGCTCAAGTTATAGCCATTTGAACATGGCTGGCCAGATTGGTCTAACCTAGATTTTTTGGGCACCAACTTGGTTCTAGTAGTTTTAGGTCACCAATATTGGGTGGCTAAATGACTTGGCTAAGGGCATAATTTGTGTTTGTGTTCTTCATAAAAGTTGTAGGACTATATCTCAGCTTTCTACTGGTAAAATTTCAAGTCATTTAGACCTGCATAACCCAAGTTATGGTGTTTGTCGCAAGGGATTTTGCGGTCGCCTGGACGATCACTCACCGAAGTGGGAAAAGTGAGGAGTCGCCACCTTAGTTTTGAGGGAAACTAAAGAAAACCATTTGGGAAGATAAATTAAAAATGAAACCACTTCAAAACAGAGATTCTAGGTTCGGTCCGTGGCGGGTGGGGAAGGTGTTAGGCACCCCACCTCGTCCCTTAATAAGGGTAAGTAGATTTAATTTTCGTTCTTTATAAATTAGTTAGAGGGCTTGAATGGGAATGTTAATCCTTTTGGCTAAAGGAACATTTGATTTCTCCAATTTGGATCACCCTAAACACAAGTAAATGAGACAACCTTAGTGAATTGACGTTACAAATTTTTAGTTTTGAGATTATTTTAAATGCGGGTTAAGATTTGGTGTGAGAATCGGATAAAAACCCTCCTCCGATCTCTATTTAATGGTTATTTATGAAAACCTTGAGTAGAGACCGGATAAGAACCCTCCTCCGATCTCTATTTAATAGTTATTAAAATTTTGAGTTGAGACCGGATAAGAACTCTCCTCCGATCTCTATTTAATGGTTATTTATTAAAACTTTGAGTGGAGACCGGATAAGAACCCTCCTCCGATCTCTATTTAATAGTTATTAAAATTTTGAGTTGAGACTGGATAAGAACTCTCCTCCGATCTCTTTTAGATTAACAGAGCACGAAAGGGACTTTTCGATCTCGGATTTTAATTTCAGCTACATGACATAAGAGCCTAAAGCTAAGGATTCTGGCATTCAAATATGCTGGGGATAAGGCTTCTCGATACCTTTTGGCTAGATGGGGAAAACTAGACTTGATTTACCGACCTTCCATGTATTCATTTTACCAATATTTATTAATGACCGATCTATTCTGTTTTGTTTATTTTGGTTTTATTCCACTTTATGACATCTTTGTCGAATTCTGTTTCGTCGACCTAATAGTTTGGCTATCTTCTGACGCGTTATTCAGTTCTCTCTTTTAAAGAGATCCTTAAGTTGCGATTACCTCGTCTTCTGGACCATTTACACCCTACTAGGAGCTAGAGAACTTGCATTGAAATGACGAAGATTAATAAAATGACGGACTAATCACTAAAGAGATAACTCGAGTAACATTCTTTTGGGTCCTTTTGCACAAAATGAACTTGGAGAAAATCACATACGTAAGAAGAACAAAGAAAGTGCGAAAAATAAATGTAAACACTTAGTAAAAAGCAATATGAGCTCTTACATGAGGAGCCAAATCTCTGAAATAGCTACGGGGTGGCAAATAGAGATAAGACAGTGGGTGATTAGCTTTGAGAGGCGATGTTCGTCGGGAAGTGAAGGAAGCTTAGCTAAAATATAATCAGATTAAGATAAAAGCCGAGTGGAATGAAGTTTAGCTTAGACAGTGGGAATGAAAGCAGAGATGATAAAGGGTGAAAGTGAGGTGTGACCAGATAATGAACAAACTGGAAATGTAGAGTTCAGATTCGAATCCTTTTCAAGAAACACTTGAAAACTAGTTTCAAAAGTTTTCCAATCAACACTTCAAAGTAGCGGAATAACAAACAATGAAGTTTTGAGTTCTTCCGCTATAATAACACCTCTCTTTTTGTCCGTCCGTCCCTTGAGCAGTTTTTATGCAGTATTTATAGGAATCGGCGCTCCCGTGAAGGGTCGATTTATTTTGAGGAGATGGAGGGTCAAGATTTGAAGGACATGATCGGATGTCCAGGAATTAAAGAGAATCAAAATGAATGGTGAGATCCTCTTGAACGTTTGTCCTTTTCTTCTTTCAATCACGGTCCCATCTTCTTGTCCGAACGATCTAAGGGCTAAGAGCGAAAGACGCTGGTATTGTCGTCTTCTCTCTTGATCCAAGGGTTCGAGTTTGTCCTTACAAGTGGGATCAACGGTGGAGATTGGGATTTCTGAGGTGTCATGACATACCACAGCACTGTCGGCACGTGCGAGGCGATTCTTAGGCGTGCGGTGGAGATCTAAATGCGCAACGCTTTAACTACCTCGGCTCACGATTACGGCAGCGGTTATTTGGGATTTGTCTTATTCTTTTGCCTTCCGATCCATCCTCTTTCTGATCTCTTTCACATGTTCTTTCTGATCTTTCATGCTGGTCTCCCATCTTCCGATCTATTATTCCGATCTTTCCCTTCCTTAGGTCCGGTCTGGTCAAAGCATTAATTGCCCCTCGATTCCAGAAGCGTTCGCTTCGTTTTCTGCTCAGCAATAAATGCTCATTTTCCCCTATATACCCCTGTGAGAGACATTTCCTTCATCTGATTTTCCTCTCTTCCTTTCTTACTTTCCCTGTTCTAGCTGCTCCGGTGGAAGTTCCGGCCATGATTGTGGTTTTTGATCCCTTTCCGATGAGCTTCTTTAACCACCGGCTGAAAATTTACGATCCCGGTGATCGCATAACCCTAACTGACGATGGTGAGAGAACTGGATTTGACCGATCTGTATTGCGGACCTCGGTTGTACCGATCTCGAGTCGCTCAACTGAGTTCATTCGGCTTCTCATCACATTGAGTGTTCCGACAGCGGTTTCCTCCCACATTGGGTGTTCCGACAGCGGATGAAGCATCCGGTCGGCAATATCCTTGGGATCAGTTATAAACTGATCCTTAGATCAGCCTTTTGATATAATCAGATCTCCAATGTATTCCGATCCTTAGAGATCGCCCAAATGATGTAGTTAGAACTTTATTGTAATCCGATCCCTAGAGATCGCCCAAATGATGTAATCCGAACTTTTGGAAATAAAAATCTTGTTTCTCCAATTATTGTCTTATTGATTATTTTCCGATCTCTGATATATTTGTCCGATCTGGTTCCTAACAAAACGACTCTTAACTGATCCTTCATTCAAAATATTCAACTTATTATGTCGATCTCCAGTTAACCGATCTCGGAATGTTCGAGAGACGTGTCAGAACAGCTGGCGAATCCCGTTAACCGATGCACTGCATGGAACCTTGTGAGCATTAAATGCTCGGACTAGTATAAATAGGGATGGGGGGGGGTTAGCCATTTGCTCTCTCATTCCATTTTCAGTCTCTTGCTCACAACTTCGAAGTTCTCTCATTTTTCCCAAGTTCTTCCAGGCCATCGGACTCGGTAAGGGCTTTGATCTTCTTTTTAGTTTAAGTTCTTTATTTCCTTTGAAAATGAGCGGTGTCGAAGGTCAGAGAGCGGCGAGCCCTCCTTCCATTCAGTTCTCATGGTCGTCCGATGAAGAAGAGGTAGTCGGGCCAAGCACGCAACCTGAACCCCCTAGGGTCTCCGTTCCAGCTCGGGGGCGGATCATACCATCAAGGCGTGCACCTGTTTCAGGGAGGGAGACTCTCCCTATAGACGAGCTACCGTCGGTTCTTCGAGAATCCGATCTGCAATTGTTTATCCAAGAATAAAAAAATCGGCGATTAAATGCGAGCTAATCAAGTGCCACGGCGAACTTCGTGTCGATCACTCCTTTAAAGAGAATGACATGGTTATGGTGTACGAGGAACAGTTAAAGGCCGGTCTTCGGTTCCCTCTAGATGACTTCTATAAGGAGGTCCTAAAACTTCACCGAGCGTGCATTGCTCAAATTCACCCTAACTCGTGGCGGATCTTGGTAGCCTTCCTAGGTCTGTGCCGAGCTAAGGGAATCAGACCTACGGCTAAGGTGTTCGCCGAGCTGCACAGACTAACTCGTCGAAAGGATGACGAACACTGGTTCTTTCAGGCGAAGCCTCATTGTGGGCTCTTTTCTGATCTGCCCTCATCCCTTAAGAATTGGAAGAACCGTTTCTTCATTCTGAGGAGCAAAGATCCGAGCTGCTTTGAGGACTTCCCCCGTAGCTGGTGGTACCAGGGCCCTTTGCTTCCGAAGCATATTACCCTGAACCAGGAGGAAAGCTTAATAGTGATGGATCTGAAGAGTCAGGCCGCCACTCAAAAGTATTCTTGTTTGGATGCGGTGACTGTGATGCACCATTGGACTATTCAAGCGCTCCGCCAAGACCGCGAACTTCCGCTCTCTGACCTCGGCATTGGTATTTTCTATATCTTAGCTCTCAGGACCTTAGCGATCTCACTGACCTTTTCTTTGTGCAGGTATGGCAGGTGGTGAGGGTTCTAGGAAGCGGAAGAAGGACAAAGAGATCTTCCGGAAAATAAAGGAGATGAAACGTTCGGAAATGCTTGAACACTGGTCATGAATGCGGGAAGTACAAGGGGACCCGCCTCAACCTTGGATCTGCCGACCGAAGGCTCGATCTCCTCCTAGATTGGAAGAGCGACCTCGGGCTCTTCCAATTGTTCCAAGCACGGAAAGGGGTCCTTCTCAATCTTAGGAGGACCTCTTCTCGTGGCGCTCAAAAGCTAATCGAGTCCTGAAGAATAACCGATCGTTGGGAGAACCTAGGTTTTGCCAAAGTCTTGGGGTCTTCCATCTTCCTTCGGGAGGATCGGGACAGGCTATCCTCGAACAGCCTTGATGATATCGTGACTCAATCCATGAGCCTGAACGTGGAGTGCCTGGTGAATCAGAACATGGTTTGGGAAAAGGTTCGTGTGCAGGTAAGGAGATCGGGAAGAAAAATCGGAAGTGGCTTCCCTCCGATCCCAACTCTCATCCGCTCGGGATTATATATCTCAAGTTGAGGGACAGGCGAAGTACTATGAAGACAAGTGGCGAGCAGTCTCATGTTCTGGCTGAAAGGGATCGGGCTCTCGGAGAAGTCCAGGCGCTTCAGGCCAACAAAGCTGCTCAGGTCGCTCAACTCATCGAGGAACTCAAGGAGAAAGACGAGGAGCTTAAGGAGAAAGATGAAGAGATGGTGGCGGGAATAGCGGAGCCTATGTGAATGCTCACAAGGATCTCTTGGCGAACTCGAGCGTTACCCGAAGAAGACTTCTCTTGGATGGCCGACGGCTCCGAGGCGGCGATGAGGGCGGTGAGGAGGAAGCCAGGGTGAGAGAGAGAGTGAGCAAAATGTAAATCAGTGAGGTGACCCTCCGGTGAATAGCTTGTACAAAAATGAAATGAAATGGAATGTCTCTTTTGTTCAATGAATGGATGTGATTGGAAAATCTCTGAATTGACTAAGGATTTGATTGTATGAGCATATCGAAACAAGAACTAAGTGCAATTATAAATCTACGTATAAGAGATCGGAAAGCACAATAAGCATGAGATCGGTGGGAAGAAATGCTGAATGGGACTTGATTAAAATTGAAAATTTAACTTGAACACTTAAGATCGGAATCCTCATTAAAGAACCAAAACCTTAGCTCTTAATCTTTCGAAAGGAGATCGGCAATAAAGCGGTAAGAAAAGATCTAGTGCCGTTCATTTCATTTATTAGGAATATACTTGACGGGTCACTGAGTTTGACAATGGGTTTGAGAGATCGGTGAGCGATAGATCGTAAAGCTTTGGTGATCGAGAACTTAACAATTTGATTTAATTCTTTGCGGGAGAGATCGAAATTGTGACACCTATCAAAGAGGATCGGAAATGTGATTAGGTGTCAGAAGGAGACTTAGTATCTGGATCGGTTTAAAGTTTTATTGATTTTGGGGATCGGCCAAAATATGGTGTCGATGTTCATTTGGTCATTTTGTGCGTGAACACCCAGTCGA
The DNA here is from genome assembly GCF_030052815.1 of Hevea brasiliensis. NCBI lineage: Eukaryota > Viridiplantae > Streptophyta > Magnoliopsida > Malpighiales > Euphorbiaceae > Hevea > Hevea brasiliensis. Next base: position 24,802,905 of record NC_079495.1, on the reverse strand, counting down.
TTTGGCCAATTTGTTCACTATGCTATGGTCAGTTTCTGGGCATGATTCCTAAATGAAAAATGTGTCATTTTGTGTCTAGTTCATTCCCAATTGGCCTCACACCAATTGGGTTTATAAATTTTTAGTTTTGGTCCCTGAAAGGAACCTTGGTCATGCTGCCTACAGAATGTCCATAACCAATCCAAATTTCCATTTGATTCCAACACTTCCAACATACCACAATTGGTCATACATGACCATTTTTTAGCTCAAACAAGGTCAAAAACTCCATTTGACCAATTATCAAAATTTTTTCTCCCAAACCCTAGGTCCAAAACCCTAACTTTCATAAATTATTACATTTTACTAATTCAAAGCATATAAACATAATTTCTCAACTCATTCAAGCTTAACTACTTCATAATTTGCATCAAAAGCATCCATTCTCAACTTAAACCCTAGCTAGCCGAATTCACATATAGTCCTCCAACAATTGTTTTCTTTTCCATTTCTTATAATTTCTAAGTTTATTCAACTATAAACACAATAATTAAACTAGAAATTCAAAGTTTAGCTTACTAACCTTTCTCTTTGAAATTCAACCACACAAATCCTTCACTTTTCTTCCAAAATTTCTTGATCAATCTTCTTTTTTAGTTGCCCAAACAAGGTTTAATCAACAAAATTAGGGAATTTATGGGAGATTTTTAAGGTTTATGGAGCTTGAAATCAAGCTTCAATGGTGGATTTTGAGAGAGAAAAGAGAGGGATGAGGGACAGCAACAAGAAGAGAAGATGAAGACTTTTGTTTTTTTTTTCTTTTCTTTTTTTTTGTTTTTAATCTACTTTAATTCACAATTATCCAAATAAATTTTAAAATTTTAATTATTAAGTTTATTGCATCATGCATGATGTCATGCATTATGTAATAAACCTTTCACTTTTTCAACTTTTTCTTTTTCCATTTATTTATTTATTTTTCTTTAGTTCTTTAATTTAATTCTCAATTCTGAAATTTTCTTTTCTCTGATTTTATTTGACAGTTAGGTCAGGAGTCAGCTCTAGGGGTCAATTGACCAAATTGCCCCTCGCCGGTTATATCCGGTTTGCAAATAATTCAATATTTCTTCCGGATCCCTAACCTAATTATTTGATTGGCTTAACAATTCTTTTTTGTGATTTTCTCTTTTCCACTGTGTTCGCAATAGTCCTAAGGACCGTGGCGTCACATTTTATGGTTCGAAATTTGAGTTTAAATTGACCTCGCAGTCCTTCCCGAGAAGGTCACCCATCGCTGTGACTCTCGATTCATTTAACCTCTTATGTTCTATTTTTCTTATTTATGCTTAACTAATTGACAATTACTAATTATTTGTGTTCAGGGCTTATCTAGTTGTCTTAGATGTGGTTCTAATCCCCTTAATTATCCGGACTGACACCGGTCACCGGAGTAGTGAAATATACCAAGCTATGCAAATAGGGGTGTTACAATTCTCCCCCCCTTAAAATAAATTTCGTCTCGAAATTTTACCTGGTATCAATTTTCTGAACAGCTGTGGGTGCTATCTCCTCATGTCCTCTTCTCAGTCCCAAGTAGCCTCCTGGCCCGAATGATGGTTCCACAGCACTTTTACCAACGGTATCTGCTTGTTCCGTAGCTGCTTCACCTCATAAGCCATAATCTCTATGGGTTCTTCTTCATATGTGAGGTCTGGATTCACTTTAATTTCTTCCATTGTTAGTACATGAGATGGGTCTGATCGATACTTCCTCAACATATACACATGGAAGACATTATGTATCTTCTCTAACTTTGGAGGTAGTGCCAAACGATATGCCAAAGAACCCACTCTCTCCAGAATCTCATATGGCCCAATAAAACGAGGACTCAGTTTCCCTTTTCCACCGAATCTCATAATCTTCTTCCAAGGGGAAACCTTGAGGAATACTTTGTCACCCACTGCATACTCAATATCCCTTCTCTTTAAATCAATATAGGACTTCTGATGGTCTGATGCAATCTTAAGTCGATCTCTGATGACCCTGATCTTCTCCTCGATCTGTTGAATAATTTCGGGCCCAATCATCTTCCTTTCTCCTATCTCATCCCAACACAGGGGAGTTCTGTATTTTCTAACATACAAAGCTTCATATGGAGGCATCCTAATGCTTGATTGGGAGCTATTGTTGTAAGAAAACTCAATCAAAGGCAAGTGTGTGTCCCAACTGCCCTCAAATTCAATCACACAAGCCCGTAGCATGTCCTCCAAGATCTGAATTACCCTCTCTAACTGGCCATATGTTTGTGGGTGGAATGCCGTGCTGAAGTTCAATCTAGTTCCTAGGGCTCTTCGAAGACTATCCCAGAATCTAGATGTGAAGCTAGGATCTCTGTCAGATACGACGGATATTGGCACTCCATGTAGTCTCACTATCTCATCTATATACAATTTGGCCAATCTCTCTAAATTATAGTCCATCCGGATAGGCAGAAAGTGAGCAGACTTGGTTAATCTATCAATTATGACCCACACTGCATCATGGCTCTTCTGAGTCCTCGAAAGTCTCATTACAAAATCCATCGTTACTCGTTCCCATTTCCATTTCGGTACTGGTAGTGAATGTAACAACCTAGCGGGTACTTGATGCTCTGCCTTCACTTACTGGCAAGTTAGGCATTTGGAAACAAATTTTGCCACATCTCTTTTCATACCCATCCACCAGTAATGCTCCTTTAGCCCTCTATACATTTTTGTGCCACTAGGGTGCATAGCAAAAGGAGACTCATGTGCTTCCTTCAAAATGATCTGCCTCAAATCAACATCATTAGGAACACACATTCTGCCCTGGTGTAGTAGTAAACCATCATCTCTTATTAAGAATTCTGGTTTCTTACCCTGCCGGACTTCTTCTAACAGTTTCTGATACTTCTGATCATTCTGAGCAGCCATTCGGATCTGATCATCCAACACTGGCTGTACATGCCATGCAACTACTGTCTACCCCTCATCATTAATCTCTAAGCTGGCATGTAATGATCTCAACTCATGTACCATAGATAAAGGAGTAACCCGTAGACTTGCCATAGTCTTGCGACTTAAGGCGTCAGCCACAATATTAGTTTTCCCTGACTGATAGTCTATCAGAAAATCATAGTCCTTTATCAACTCTAACCATCTACTCTGTCTCAAATTCAACTCTTTCTGAGTGCCCAGATACTTTAAACTCTTATGATTTATGTAGATGTAGCAATTCTCCCAATACAAATAGTGTCTCTAGATCTTAAGAGCGAACACTATAGCTGTAAGCTCCAAATCATGTGTCGGATAATTTCTCTCATGAGGTTTCAGCTGGCGTGATGCATATGCAATGACATTCCGATCTTGCATCAGTAGACAGCCTAACCCATTCTGAGAAGCATCACTATAAACTGTATATTCTTTACCTGGTGTAGGTAAAGTCAGGACTGGAGCATCAGTCAAACACCTCTTGAATTCATCAAAACTTTGCTGGCATTTATCCGTCCACTAAAATTTCACATCTTTTCAAAGTAATTTAGCCAATGGAGATGCCAATATGGAGAATCCCTTCACAAACCGACTGTAGTATCCAACTAACCCCAGAAAATTGTGAATCTCAGTGATATTCCTGGCTGGTCTCCAATTAAGGACAGCTTCTATCTTGCTAGGATCTACCTTAATTTCTTCTGTTGATACTATGTGCCCTAAAAAGGATATCTCCTTCAGCCAAAATTCACATTTCGACAATTTGGCGTATAGCTGTTTCTCCCTCAAAGTTTGCAATACAATGCACAGGTGTCTATCATGCTCTTCTGCACTCCTCGAATAAACCAATATATCATCTATAAACACAACTACAAATTGATCGAGGTATGGTCTAAAGATAGTGTTCATCCGATCCATAAAAGCAGCTGGAGCATTAGTTAACCCGAATGGCATGACCAAGAACTCATAATGGCCATAGCAGGTTTTGAAGGTAGTTTTAGAAATACTCTGCTCTTGTACTTTTAACTAATAATAACCTGATCACAGGTCAATTTTGGAGAACACAACTGCACCCCTCAACTAATCAAACAAATCATCAATGCGAGGCAATGGGTATCTATTCTTTATTCTCACCTTATTCAACTGTCGATAGTCAATGCATAACCAGAGAGTGCCATCATTCTTCTTTACAAACAACACTGGCGCTCCCCAAGGTGACACACTAGAGTGGATGAAACCCTTATCAAGCAGCTCTTGCAACTGCATTTTCAATTCTTTTAGTTCTGCTGGTGTCATTCTATATGGTGTTATGGAGATTTGGTCCACACCAGGCATAACATCAATCTCAAACTGCACCTCTTTTTTTGGAGGTAATCCTGGAAATTCATCAGGAAACACATCCGCAAAGTCACATATTATAGGGATGTCCCTCAATGCTAGACTACCCACTTGGGTGTCTATCACATGTGCCAAGTACGCCTCACACCCCTTCCTAATCATTTTTCTGGCCAGTGCAGCTGAAATGATGTTTGACGACAATAACTGCCTCTCTCCATGTATTACTACATCACCATACTGAGGGAGACCAAAAGAGACTGTTTTTAGTCTACAGTCAATCATTACATGATGCCTAACTAACCAATCCATGCCCAAGATAATATCATAATCTCTGAAGGACATTTCAATCAAATTTGATAGAAAAACATGTCCTTGGATCACCAAAGGACAGTCTCTATAGATTCTGTTGACCCTAACCTCCTGACCTAATGGACTAGTTACTAGCACATCATAGTCCATTTGTACACATTGGATAGTAGTAGAACACATCACACTAGTACTAACATATGAATGTGTGGAGCCAGGATCAAACAACACATATGCATCTTGGTCAAGGATAGAGAAAATACCAGCTACTACATCTGATGTTTCAGCCTCCTCTCTCTGTTTCATGGTATAGACTCTAGCTGGTGCACCACTTGGTTCTGGCTGGTTAACAGTACTCTGACTTCCATGAGTGCTACCAGGACCCTTACCTCTGCCTCTACCTCGACCAGGTGGCTGTGACCCTCTAGGTGCAGAGACTTGGGTTGATCCCTCAGATGTAGCAGAAGGTCCAGATCGGCATGGACTAGTACAATCCTTAGCAAAATGTCAGCTCCCTCCACAGTTAAAACATGCACCGGTGGCCTTGAAACACACCCCACCATGTGTTCTACCATAAGTCTCACACTGCCAAACTGATTAAAGCTCCTCGAGATGCCTGCTGGGTCTGCTGACCAGACCGGGGTGGTCTTTGGCCAGAGTATGTGCCTCTACTAGATCTATGAGAGCTGGATCCCCCAAACTGTTTCCTCCTCCTAGAACCACTCTCAGTAGCCTGGCCCATAGCCTTTTCAGTCTTCTCTTTCTCTTGTGTACCCTTCTTAACGGCCCCTTCTAGTTCTATCCTTTCCAGTTCCAGGGCCTGTGAGATCAACTCAGAGAAATTCTGATGTAGGAAGCCCACAACTTGCATTATTAAGCTAGGCCTTAACCCAGCCTCTAACCTCTTATATCTGTCTTTGGGGGTGGAGACTAAGCTTTCAGCATAATGACTTAGCCTTGAAAAGTCCCGCTCATACTCTGCTATTGTTCTGTCTCCTTGCTTCAAGCTCAAGAATTCTTGTAACTTCATATCCACATAAGCATCAGGGACCCACTTTTGTTTGAATTCCCTCAGGAAGTCTATCCATGTCAGCACAGGTGGCTCAACCAGGCTGTGGGGGATGGTCTTCCACCATTCATATGCATCCCCTTGCAATAGAGAAACAGAGTACTCAAACTTCAGCTCTTCTACACACTATAGCTTTCTGAAAACCCGTTCCATTCTCTCTAATCACTGTTCTGCCTCCAGTGGATCCACAGTGCTATTAAACTCGGTGGCCCCAAATTTCATTAATTTTTCATATTGCCAAGCCGAGGGCTGTGGTTGTGCTGCAGGTGCTTGCATCTGAGCTTGAGGTGGCACATTTCTCGCTATTTGTTGGAAAAACGCAACCATCTGCTGTGCAAACCGAAAGGTGAAAAGCTGCAGTCTTTGGAGTAGGAGCTGGAGTGGCTGACCCACTCATGTTCTGGAGTGCTGGGGCTTCCCCTTGGACCTCAGTCTCAACAGATTTCTCCACGGAATGATATCCCTCTTCCATTTCGTTTCTCAAAAATTTCTACTTCCTGAGATCAAACACAAAGAGGTTGACCTCCGTTAGTGCATATTTATGATGTAAATATGTCATATGTATCAATTAAAGAAACTTAAGTAGTTGTACTTATCAAACAAATATTCACATACATAGTCAAAATTCATTGCAAAACCTTGCTCTGATACCACTAAAACATGTCACACCTTACCCCTCTGTAATGCATGACATGAACCCGTAGAATACCTAATGAACTATCGAACTTCACCTATCGATAACTCATTAAGTACACTACAAGGGATTTTAAAACCATTTTCTTACATTTTGGAAGTAGTGAGCATTTTAGTAGGAATTAAAAACATTTAATTGAAGTTTCAGAACTAGTAAAAATTTTGTCCATTTTTATTTTTAAGTAATTTTTGGAAAAATTTCGGCAGAGTGCGTCTGTATTTTGAGAAAACAATTCTTCAAATACCTGAAAAAATACTTCCAATAATTATTTTCATAACTCCTAACCACCAAAAATGACTCAAGTCAACACAATTCAATTTAAATCCACAATTCAACCAAAGTTTGTCATATCAAATACTTCATAAATTCATTCAGATTGCATATAGTACTAAATTTACAAATACAGATCTTAATTTACAAAAAAAAAAATCCAAAATAATAATATTACAATTTATTGTACAACTGCTCAACTTTACATTAATACATATGACATTACAATATTTACATCAAATAACTACAAGGGTATAAACAAATACCCGTACAAAAAGATCAGTAAAGTCCTTGTCAATTCAGTAGTTTACCCTACTGCTTTCTCCTTGCCCTTATATGCGACAACAAAATAAGCTATCGCTGAGTATAAAAATACTCAGTGGTGCACAATAAAAATTTGAAATGTAATACATATAACATTCGTTAATAAATCATAATTTAAATATTTCACAATCACATTTCACAAATTATCAAAACTCATTATAGCAGAATTTTGGTCAAATAATTTAATAAATACAGTGTTGCCAATTCATATACAACTTAAGCCATCACACAATTTCTAATTAATGCCTCGTTGTACACCACGATAAAGCAATCTAAAACCCCATTAATCGAAATCAATGGGGGAGCTAGCTAATGAGTATTCATCCGATTTACAACCTCAACTGGTAAGCCAGAGAGGGAAGAAAATAATCGATCTCAACCTCATAAATGGAGGAGAAATAATAAGGCACTGTCATGCTAAGTGTGAATCCGAAATCAATTTAAAGCAATTTGTTCAAATATTTCATGCAAATCACACTAAATTTCCAAAGTCACCTTTTCATTCACAAAGTGGCAACACAAAAATTCTTAAACTCATAATTAACACAGAAATTTCATAATGCGTACTAAATCAATTTTTTAATGATAAAATGCTTAAATAAAGTTTATTGTGCACAAACCTGACGTGAGTCGCCTCTAAGCCTTGACTTAGTCTCTTAGACCTTCTGGGTCTTTTTCAGCTTAAACACGAAATTTATAGTGTCTCAGTATTTTTGCCTCACAATATTCCAATAATTAATTCATATATGTTCAATTCTAGCCCCAATACGCTTAAACTTATGTTCTTGAAAATTTTCATGTTGAGTTTACTATTTATGGTACTATTCAAGTCAAAATATTGACTTTCTTATGCTTAATAGGTATGGGAAATCCAATTATACCCACATGCCACATTTTGGTTACCTAACTTATTGGTTTTGGTCGTTTTCTCAAAACTTAAGTCTTTTAGGCAAACTTTCAAATTTTCAGTTTTGGTGACTTATTTTGCACTGTTCCATTGGTCATGTTACTGTTAGAATTTGACCAAGTTTTCTTCATAGAAATTGTTCCTTGTTGTCTTAAATTTATTTCCCTTTTTGAATCACTCCATTTAGAGTTTTGTAGCTCAAGTTATAGCCATTTGAACATGGCTGGCCGGATTTGTCTAACCTAGATTTTCTGGGCACCAACTTGGTTCTGGCAGTTTTAGGTCACCAACTTTGGGTGGCTAAATAACTTGGTTAAGGGCATAATTTAAGTTTGTGTTTCTATATCTCAACTTTCTACTGGTAAAATTTTAGGTCATTTAGACCTGCCTAACCCAAGTTATGGCTAAATGAATAAACACTATTCATTTAGTCATTTTTGTACAGGGCAGAACACTCAATTCCGGATTTGGCCAATTTGTTCACTATGTTATGGTCACTTTCTGGGCATGATTCCTAAATGAAAAATGTGCCATTTTGTGTCTAGTTTCATTCCCAATTAGTCTCACACCAATTGGGTTGGTAAATTTTCAGTTTTGGTCCCTAAAAGGGACCTTGGTCATGCTGCCTTCAGAATGTCCATAATCAATCCGAATTTCCATTTGATTTCAATACTTCCAACATACTACAATTGGTCATACATGACCATTTTTCAGCTTAAATAAGGTCAAACACTCCATTTGAGCAATTTTCAAAATTTTGTCTCTCAAACCCTAGGTCCAAAACCCTAACTTCCATAAATTATTACATTTTACTAATTCAAAGCATATAAACATAATTTCTCAACTCATTCAAGCTTAACTACTTCATAATTTGCATCAAAAGCATTCATTCTCAACTTAAACCCTAGCTAGCCGAATTCACATATAGTCCTCCAACAATTGTTTTCTTTTCCATTTCTTATAATTTCTAAGTTTATTCAACTATAAACACAATAATTAAACTAGAAATTCAAAGTTTAGCTTACTAACCTTTCTCTTTGAAATTCAACCACCCAAATCCTTCACTTTTCTTACAAAATTTCTTGATCAATCTTCTTTTCTAGTTGCCCAAACAAGATTTAATCAACAAAATTAGGGAATTTATGGGAGATTTTTAAGGTTTATGGAGCTTGAAATCAAGCTTCAATGGTGGATTTTGAGAGAGAAGAGAGAGGGATGAGGGACGACAACAAGAAGAGAAGATGAAGACTTTTTTTTTTCTTTTCTTTTTTTGTGTTTTTAATATATTTTAATTCACAATTATCCAAATAAATTTCAAATTTTTAATTATTAAGTTTATTGCATCTTGCATGATGTAATAAACCTTTTCACTTTTTCAACTTTTTCTTTTTCCTTTTTTTTTCATTTATTTTTCTTTAGTTCTTTAATTTAATTCCTGATTCTGAAATTTTCTTTTCTCCGATTTTATTTGACGATTAGGTTAGGAGTCAGCTCTAGGGGTTAATTGACCAAATTGCCCCTCGCCGGTTCGATCCGGTTTGTAAATAATTCAATATTTCTTTCGGATCTCTGACCAAATTATTTGACCGGCTTAACAATTCTTTTTTGTGATTTTCTTTTTTCCATTGTGTTCGCAATAGTCTTAAGGACCGCGGTGTCACATTTTACGGTTCAAAATTCGAGTTTAAATCGACCTCGCAGTCCTTCCCGAGAAGGTCACCCATCGCTGTGACTTTCGGCTCATTTAACCTCTTATGTTCTATGTTTCTTATTTATACTTAACTAATTGACAATTACTAATTATTTGTGTTCAGGGCTTATCTAGTTGTCTTAGATGTGGTTCTAATCCCCTTAATTATCCGGACAAACTCCGGTCACCGGAATAGTGAAATATACTAGGCTATGCAAATAGGGGTGTTACAGGACCTCTAAACTAGGGTTAAGGTCAAAATTCCCTAGTGGAGTCGCTAAGCTGTCGCAAGGGTTTTTGCGGTCACAGGAAAAATTCTCACCGAAGTGGAAAAAGTGAGGAGTCGCTACTTTAATTTTGAGGGAAATTAAAGAAAACCATTTATAAAGATTAAAAAAAAAAAACCACTTTGAAAACAGAGATTCTAGGTTCAAGGTCCGCATACGGGTGGGGAAGGTGTTAGGCACTCCACCTCGTCCCTCAATAAGGGTAAGTAGATTTAATGTTGTGGTCTTTATAAATTAAAAATTGATAATTAGAGAGTTGGAATGATGATGTTAATCCTTTGGACGGATAAAAGAAATATTTGATATTTCAGTATTTTGAGTTGCCCAAGAACATGAGTACATGAGATAACCCTTAGTGAGTAGGTGTTGTGTAATGAATTTTTGTTGGGGTTGATATGAATGCTGAAGTTATGATATTTTAGTTTGGATTTAAGCTAAGAGAATTTGGGTAAGAACTCTCTCCCGGTCTCTTAATGTATTCTGTTTAAACTTTAAGCGGAGGATTTTGGGTAAGAACTCTCCCCCGATCTCTACATATTTTATTAAGATTTTGGCCGAGAATCCAGGTAAGAACTCTCTCCCAATCTCTTAGTGTTAAGAATTTAAGTTGAGAACTCGAGTAAGAACTTTCCCCCGATCTCTTAGTGTATTAAGAATTTAAGTTGAGAGCTCGGGTAAGAACTCTCCCTCGATCTCTTAGTGTATTAAGGATTTAAGTTGAGAGCTCGGGTAAGAACTCTCCCCCGATCTCTTAGTGTATTAAGGATTTAAGTTGAGAGCTCGGGTAAGAACTCTCCCCCGATCTCTTACTTATTGAGAATTTAAGTTGAGAATTTGGGTAAGGACTATCCCCCGATCTCTTAGTGTATTAAGAATTTAAAACGATAACTCTAAGTAAGAACTCTCCCCCGATCTCTAAATATGTTGCGTTTAAAATATTAGGCTGAGTTCGGGTAAGAACTCTCTTCCCGAACTCTAAATGTGTTGCGTTTAAAATATTAGGCTAAGATCGGGTAAGAACTCTCCCCCAATCTCTAAATATATTCCATTTAGAATGGTGTTTTATAGGAACTTTGAAATAAGGATTCAGGTAAAGGATCCTTCTTGACCCCTTTTACGATGTACTGAAGACACAAGAAACCCTGTATAAAGTTTTTCCTAGCCTACAAGACCTTATAACTAGATGGTGGATGAAAGATCGAACTCCTTGCCGATGTTTCGCATGATCGCTTTATCAGAACTCTTTGATTGGCGACATCCGATCTCTTTCTAGTCGCTCGCCCTGATTCGAACTTATCTTGATTCCCGATCTATTGTCTTATCGCCTGGGTTTGTTCCAAGGCCCGATCTCATTACTTATTTGTTTTACCTAATCTTGTTTCCAACCTATTCGGCCTTTGCGACGCCTATCTTCCTTTATTATTTTTCATTTATTAAGTAAAGAGTGTTTCTACCTATATTCTTTCGAGTATTTATGAGTCGCCGATGACTCGAACATCTACTCTCGAAAAGAAAGAAAACTGGGTGATGATAAATGCAGTCTACAAAAAAAAGAAAAGACACGGGAAATAACTATTAGCCTAGATAACCTATTCTGAGATTTAATATAACTGGATATAAAAGAAACTTTAAAAGAAAACTGGGGAAAACAAACCAAAGATATTCAGCAAAAAGATAGTTTAGACGCTTACCTGTGGAAAGTTGAGGAGACAAGCAAGCTAACTCCGGAATCCACAACTCTTGGAGAGGTGAAAGCTGACGGCCAAAGGTCTTGAGCTTATCCGAGGTGATGGGAATGGATCGGAATGAAGTTGAACTCGGGGGGGGGGGGGGGGTTGGGGCAGGGGCGCGGGGGGCTAATACATAGATACTTGAGTGGTGGAAGTGAGGCGGAATGAAGATGGTTTCACAGGGTAAAGCACAGGCACTGAAAATGAAAAATCTTCAGGATTTAGAGCCCTTGTGATGAAACACTTTAGAAAACTGGTTTCTAAAGTTTCCCAACACTACGAAAACTTCAGGATTTAGAGCTCCTTGTGATGAAACACTTCAGAAAAATGGTTTCCAAAGTTTCCCAACACTTTTAAAGCTCTCAATGGCAAGTAGGAAGACTGAATCAAAATCCAGAGTCTTTCCACAATAATACCACTTTCCTCCTTTTTTTTCTCTACAGTGTTGCATGTAGGTATTTATTGGGAACGGGTTCCCAAAATGAAAGGTCAGGATTTTATCAGGGGAGATGAAAGGCTCAAATTCAAAAGGACATAATCTGATGTCTGAGAATCAAAGAGAATGAAAATGGAGGGTAGGGATTCCGTTCAGAATATCTGTCCTTTCTCCTCTTAATCCAACAATCAAGGGTTTCACCTTACAAAATGCATCCAAGGGCTAGGAATAAAAGGCACCGAATCTGTCATCTGCTTTTGATCCAAGGGCTCCAGATCCATCCTTACAATTGTAATCAACAGTGTAGATCAGGATGTACAGGGCTGATTTAACTGCTTTGGCATCTAGCGGCTAGGAAGGTGTCGTTGCGAATGAGATGTGTGGGGAAAGCTAATTGAAGGCCATGATCAGTAGTTATTTAACCCCTTTGCGCTCTCCGATGTTTATAGGTCGTCTCCTGTTTCTTTCGATCTTCCCATTATGACCATCCCCTTTTAGGGTCATTATTCTGATCTCTATCTCTTGCATCGGGTCCCCTCCTATTTCCCGATCTCTCTCACTCTTGATCTTTCCCCTCTATCTAACTTGAATTGGTTAAAGCAATAAATTCTTCAGTTATCGATGCATCCGCTTGGGGTTCTGTATGTAATAAATATCGGGGCTCTATATATATGTAGCAATAGGAAATCACCTTCACACTTCACTTTCCCTCTTTCAGTTTATTTTCAATGCACCATTTCCCAATTCTAGCTTTTTCGGTGATAATCCTAATTATGACGGCCATTTTGATCTTTTTCCGACTGTTTCCTTTGCCCCTTGCTTGAAAATCTATGACCCCGGCGATCGGAGAGCAGTGAGAATGTTATCTAATGATAGTGAGGGAGCCAGACTAATTTACCTATCAAGATCGAAAGTGACGGCCATGCTGATCTCGAATTGGTCTATTAGTACAATCGATAGACCCATCTCGGATAAGAGAATTGCTAATTTCAATCATAATATCGGTGATCACCTCTTGAAGATCATTTGGCTTCTAACCTTATCGGCCGTCCCGACTGCAGCTCGGTTCTGGTCAATGACATCGGCGATGACTCCGCTCAATATCATGAGAGTAATAGTCACCCTATCTGAGCTGTACATCTATCCGATATTTGTGGCTGACTTTCTGATTAAACACATCTTTTGATTCAACCACAAGACTAGGCTTTGACTTAAGCCAGCATTCTGGGCTTCGGAGTAGTCTTAAGCTAGATAGAACATAGTGCTGATTTTGAGAGATCGCCCAAATAATGTAATCAGATCTTTTGAGATCGCCCAAATGATGTAATCAGATCTTTTGAGATTGCCCAAATGATATAATCTGATCTTTTGAAATGAAATTTTTATTTGAATGTTTTTGTTTAATTATTGCATTGGTTATTTTTCCGATCTCTGATAAGTGTACCCGATCTGATCCCTAGACGGATCGCCATTCGCCGATCCGTGGGTTTGAAAATTTGTTCAATCCGATGACCTCAGTTAACTGATCTCATTTATCTGATTTTTTTACTATATTTTTGAAACCTTCTTGCGATGTGTCAAGAGGCAGCATGGTTCCGCTAACCAATGCGTCACTTGGGACTTCGTGAGCATTTAATGCTCAAATGGGTATAAATAGGGGAAAGGTGAGTCATTTGTTTCCTTATGTCATTTTCAGACCTTCTCATAGTGATTTCAACACTTTCTCTCGCTTTCTAAAGTTTTCAGGCACCGATTTACTCTCTGGTAAGGGTTTTAATCTTTTCTTGGTTAATTTTCCTTTTTATTTTCTGAAAATGAGCGGTACTGATGGTCAGAAAGCTACTAGTCCTCCCTCCGTTCACATCTCATGGACATCGGACGAATTTGAGGTGGTCAGGCCAAGCGGGCGACCCGAACCTTCTTTAACCTCTGTCTCTGCCCACGATCGGGCGGCCCAATCAAAACAAGCATCTTTGTCAGGGAAAGAAAACTTACCCATGGATGAGTTGCCGTCAGTTCTCAAGGAAACTGATATGTAGTCCATTAGTCAAGAATACAACTTTTGGACTGACTCCTTCGAGCTCATCAGATGTCATGGCAATTTTCGAGCTGATCATTTCTTTGAAGAAAACGACATGATCATGTTATATGAAGAATAATTGAAGGCCAGACTTCGGTTCCCCCTGGACAAATTCTTTAGAGCTATTCTGAAGTTCCATTAAGTATGCATAGCCCAAGGGCACTCAAACTCTTGTTGGATTCTAATGGCTTTCAGGGGCTTATGCCGAGCTAAAAAGCTCGAGCCTATAGTAAAGGTTTTTGCTGAGTTGCATAGGCTCACTCGATGCAAGGATGACGAGTATTGGTTTTTCCAAGCCAAGGCGCATTATGGGCTTTTTACCGATCTCCCTTCTTTGTTGAAGAATTGGAATAACTGGTTCTTCGTATTGAGGAGTAAGACCTCGAATGGCTTTGAGGGTATCCCACGCAGTTGGCAGTACCTGGTCCTTTCAGTTCCAAAGAAGATTGCCCTAAATAGAGACGAGGATGTCATGGTAAAGGAATTAAAAACTCAGGTGGCCACTCACAAGTATTCATGTCTAGATGCAGTTATGGCCGAACTGAAGTGGTGGCTAATACAGATGATCGCCCATGAGGATTATGAGCTGCAACTCTCTGACCTTGGACTCGGGATTGGTATAACCTAAATCTTTAGCCTCCTGACTTAGGTGATCTCACTAACTTATTTTCTGTGCAGGTATGGCTGGAGGTGAGGGCGCGAAGGAGAGCCGTAAGAGAAAAAAATAGGTCACCAGGAAATTGCAAGAGATGAAGATTGCTACTGTATCACAGACGCTAGGGCGAGACTGGGTAGAAGTGCCGGGCTCTTCATCCCGACCTTTGGGATAGCCGACTCCAGAGGTAGAGATTGCTCCTTCCCCTCCTCGATAAGATGAATCGCCACCTCCGCTGGTTTCTTCAAGTGCAGAAGGAGGGTCTTCCCAACATACTATGAGGACCCTCTCTTATGGTGCCCAGGTCACCATCCACCCGCTAGAGAAGAACCACTCGGTTCGGGGGAATCCTAGCCTAGCCAAGGTTTTAGGTGCCACCATCTGCTTTCAGGACGACCGGAATAGGCTGACTTTGGATAGCATTGATGACCTCCTGGCTCAGACGATGAGCTTGAGCATAGAGAGCCCTATGAATCAACATATAATCAGAGAAAAGGCTCATCTCTTGAGACAAGAAATTTTGAAGGCGGTCCAGGATGTTGCTTCCGCTAAAACCCAACTTTCGTCTGCTCAGGACTACATCATCGAGATTGAGGGTCGGATGAAATCTTATGAGGATAGGATAGCCGAACTGGAGCGAGAACTTGAAGAAGCTCAGGCTTGCCGAGCTGCCGATGTCACTCACCTTACCTAGGAGATCAGAGGGAAGGAAGAAGAGGCCATGACGAGGGAAGCTGGTGCTTATGTGAATGCTCATGGTGTAATGGCCCGGCCCACTAGTGATATTGTCTGCTTTGGGCCGAAGCCCTCACGGTTTTAAAATGCGTCACTAGGGGTTATGAACCACCAACTTATAAACCTAGCATCTCTCCCATGTTTTGCCGATGTGGGATTTGCCTAGGGTGTTACAATCCACCCCCCCTTATGGGACTCAGCGTCCTCGCTGAGGTTTGCCCCACCATCTCCTAAGGTTTCACGCGGAGTGGCTCTGATACCACAAATGTAATAGCCCGGCCCACTAGTGATATTGTCTGCTCTGGGCCGAAGCCCTCACGGTTTTAAAACGCGTCACTAGGGGTTACGAACCGCCAACTTATAAACTCAGCATCTCTCCCGTGTTTTGTCGATGTGGGATTTGCCTAGGGTGTTACACATGGCGATCTTTTGGTCGAGCTTATAAGGAGCTATACTGAAGAAGACTTCTCCTGGATGGTAGACCTTATCCCTAGAGATGAAGAGGAGAGTGAGGAGGAGCCTGAGAGAGAGAGAGAGAGAGGATGATAGAACTAATAATGTACCCGGAGAGTAGGTTGGGGGAGACCCTCCCGCCGAATGACTTGTACATTTTATTTTAAAATGAATTGAAGTCTTTTATGTTCAATTTCTTGATAAGATCAGAAAGCATCCAAACTAAATTGTCTAAGTACTTAATTAATTGAATGTAATTGAATGTTAAACCTGAGAGCGACTATCAATCAAAAGATAAGAGATCAGAAAAACATTACACGCGAACATGAAATCGGACAGAGCCATGACTAAATACCAGATGGAACTTTAGAATCAAAGATTTAACTCTAGCTTGAACTTCTAAGGTCGGAACCATTATCAGACCGAATAAGAACCTTAACTTCATTTTGAGGAATATCTAGGCAATTGGAGCGAGAAGCTCGATCACAACATTAGTCAAATGAAATTCTGCGATATTTGTACATAGAGAGATCGAAAAACAACAATGGGCAAGGTTGGATGGTCCGGAACCCAATATTGACTCGAACTCATCTGATAAAGACCGAGAGATCGAAAAACAATCTAACTTGAGCATGAGATCAATTTGTTCTAGGTACGAGTGATCAGTAAGTTCAGAAAAGCTACCTGTGATTGGGACATCAGTCGAGAATGGATAAAGTTTCAATTTTAAAAGGTCCTTGCCTTTGAAGGTCGGCCAAAATATGGTGTCTACAACTGTCTGAAACTATGCACCTAAAAATCTGAGTCAAATAGTCAATTCCACACAAATATCTAGTGGGGCAGTTAGAAAGGTTGAATACTGGTCAAAGGACCATGTGATAGAAATGAGACCAAACAAAATACATTTGATTTCCCAATAAGGTGAGCAAAAGATGTACCGAGCAATAATTATGCTAGTAATTAAGCAAGTTCAGATCTCATGTACTGAGCAATAGTTACACCAATAATGAAGTAAGAGCGGATTTCATGGAGAAAATCTCAGCATATTAGCAGAGATTATCTCCATAAATGAAACAACGACTACTTTCCTAAAAGGCTTATAAATACCAACTAAGTAACAAAAAACAAGGTATGCATATTTTCAGTACGCATATTTTCATTCTCAAAATCTCATTATAGTTTTTTCCCATATTTTCATATCCAGTTTTCTGACTTGAGCATCGGAGTAGCTTGCTAGAGGGCCACCCACCTCACCTTTTTTCTTTATTGCAGGCTTATGAGGCATTAGGACCAGATCCCCAGAAACTTTCGATAGCATCATTGTCAATATAATTTACCCATAGATTATTCATTTTACATGCCCTAACCAAGCAATCAATGCAAAACTAGCTAGCTCATGCGACGAAGACATTGAGCACAAGCCTTGAAACAGCATGCGTACACGCAACAAAAATGCTAATTTTATTTTTTTCCATAATATTAACATGCTTATGCTGAAAAAAAAAAATTGTCATGTTCCAAGAGCCATATTCTTTGATATAACCCAAGCAATTGCAAATTGGTCTTGAGAGGAAACATGTAATAGCAGGATGTGCTTTAAGATCGGTTGATTTTTTGTTTTTGAGTTATGTTCACTTAGCAACTGAGCCATATCCTCATTCTATTTAAACTACTATGTTAAGAAACTCCATCAATTATATATTGATACTATAGAGGCATCTTATAGAAGATGATAAATTTAATTGGAAGGTGACATGTGGTAGCCTCTAGGCTTGGCACGTGGCATAGTGTCACAACCTCAAATTTCACACGATGACCTCTCCTAAGGCTTTCTGATGTTTTAAACAAAACCACACAATCCATTTTTGCATTAGCAAATCCTAAGCACTAGTTTTTTCATATTTTAAGTAAAAAAAAAAAATGATATTTTGAACACTGCTAATTTAAAGGATATATGTATGTGGGTTTTGATATACAATTATCAAAGGGAATTTACTAGTTTAAAAGACTATAATAATTATTTAAAGTTGGGACCTAGTGTTAAAAAGCCAAAGATAAGACCTAAACTTGGATTAATAATTTAATTAGATATTATATTATGCTATTAAAGATATTTTGGATTGTATATTGCTTATGGACTGTATATATTACCAAGTGTTGTTAGAACGGGACTAGACTTGCCGGTTTAACCAGGAACTGGACCTTGGTTCAGTCCGATTTGATTACAAACCCTTATTTTGAAAACTTGGTGTGAACCTAATTGAACTAGCCGGGTAACCAATCAACTAGGTGAACTTGGCATGGTTTAAATGGTTTACCAAGTTTGAAATGTCAAGCAACTCATTAAATAAAAAGGAAAAACCTATGGAGATGGGACTTGAACCATGGAGGGCCAAGGAGAATTGTAGGCTATATACCACTCCAACTAGACTTACACATATGAAATATTCTTCCTCAATAATGTAGGTTTAGAGGCAACCTAAGGGTGGCCGGGGGGCCGGGGGCCGCGAGCATGCCGAATTAGGTTTTAAAAACTTTAACACAAAGTATACAAGGTCTACTTAACAATTTCTACAACACTTAACAATCACAATTGAGGAAAAACATTAAACACATTAAGTGCGCAATAAATACAATGCAACAACCACAATTAATTTAATGCAACAATCACAATTAATTCAAATAATCAATAAATGCAATAAATGAAAAGAGAGTAGGGTTAGAGAGATTGCAATCAAAGATTTATAGAGGTTTGACACATTTCCAGCCTGTGTCCTTTTCTCAAATGCATTATTTGTCTTTTTCAAGGTAAAGACCAAACCCTTTACAACTTCAATCAGAGGAATTTGCACAACTTTTGGAAAATTTTATCTTTACACACAAAATTGCTTTCTCTTAAACCCTTTACAACTATAGTCTTGAGGAATTTGCACAACTCTTAGCAAATTTCCTCTTTGCATGCAAAACCCTTTTCTCTCTAACCCTAACCATAAATTTTGGCTTTGCAAAACAAAATACCCAACTCTTACAAAGATATCTCTCCCTGAATTCTTAATTTCAAAACCCACAGGATTTCTTAATATAATCTTTGGCTCAAGAGAGATAGAAGAGTAAGAGGAGGAAATAAATTAATAACTGATAAGTTTAGAAGGTTAGAGTTTTGTTTCTAACCTTAGAAAAGAGTATTTATAGGCCCTAACCATTAGAGAGAGAAAATATGATCATTAGACACATTTCTGAATGAGTTGGTTGACCAACTCACTAAGCTGGTTGACTAGAGCATTGAAGAATAAGGTATGGAGCAAAACTAGAGGAGTTGGTAGACCAAGTCACTAAAAATCCTGAGATTCAAAAAATAAAATAAAATAAAAGTGCCCAATGGTTGACTAACTCACTGAGTTGGTTGACCAGTTTGGGCACAAACACCTTTAAACAATCTGAAATGATTTCAAACTTAAAATCTTCCAAACCCCACCTTTTTAAGAAGGTTCCTAGGGTCCAAAACAATGGTCAAAAGCTAAGAATGAGAAAGAGAAATCTTGAATTACAAAACTGATAATGCTTAAGGAATAAACCCTAAGAGCTACTTGCTTAATCTTGATGCTTCCTATTCATCCTCTAAGCTTTAGCCCCTTCTTGGTTCCTTCCTTTAATATTCTGAGAGTTTTAAAATTAGTTTTCTTGAGCCAACATCCTTTCCTCAAGTCCGAACATGTGAGAATTCTTACTAACAAAAAATAAGATGTGAGAGTCCTACAGTCACACAAACACTAACATAACCATTATTAGCACTAACCCATTGTTTGTTAGCATCTTCATTCGCTAAGAACCACCCAGTTTCAACCAAATATATATAATAAAAAAATAATGGATATATATATATATATATATATCCATTATTTTTTTATTATATTGCTTGAATGTTAAAAATAATATAAAATTTCCCCATTTATTATAATTTAAAATTTAATTTTTAATTTAACTTTAAATTATTTAGAACATATTTACATATTAGAATTGAAGTAAAATTATTTTATTTATTATTTATATAATATATCTAACTGTTAGTTATAAAATATATTGACATAATTTTTAAAGAAATTGTTAATTTTATATTATAAAATATTAATTTAGTATTAAACTAGTCAAACTTGGGTTTGACACTGATTGAATCATAAACCTTTAACCCTCTGTCTTCACTGGTTCTTTGACTGAGTCAGATATGAAAACCTAGATATTACTACTTAATATACCTAATTTTAATGTTTTACAAGCTTGAAAGACCTAAGTGATGCTATAGATGTGATAAGTGCATAATTTATTAATTTTACTCCCATCACATTTAGTATTTTTAATGTATTTTTATGTTTAATTCAGTTGGTTAAGTATAGTTATCTATTAGGCATATGTTTAGAGAGTTGTTGAAATAATTGTGTTAAATAGAGAAATTTGACTCCTGCTGTATTTTTCAGGGTTTTGGTGAAGTTCTGGAGCAATATAGTGCGGAAGGAAGCTTTGAAAGGATGAAAGATTGAGAAGCATTGTTGATAAAAAGTACACGGGTAGTGTAAGCACAACCATGGACCCATGTAACATTCTGCCAGAAGAAATCCAGAGAACCAAGGAAGAAATGAAGTACAAGGGTCGTGTAATTTGACCCGTGTAAATCTTAGAGACCCGTGTAACTTTCTGTGCCAATGCGAAACATGCCCATTTAGCTCCAGTAAATTACACGGCCCTGGGCCGTGTAGTGATACACAGGCCGTGTATCCATCGACAGTCAGATTCCTGATTTTGCTCCAGTTGCAGTTTTTGACAGACTCTAAAAAAACCTAATGCTAGACCATTTATTATAAATAGAAGAGATAGCAGCCGACTCAGAGGGCATTTAGACGCCTCCAAAATCATTCAGTAACCTCTCCATTCATCTTTTAGAATTCTTCTTTATTTTTCCTTTATTTTTTCTGTAAGCCATGAGTGGCTAAGTTTTTAAATCAGTTCAAGGGATTCAAGTTCTTTTGCTTGATTTGTGAGACCATGTTCTTAATTTAATTTATGTCTTTTTGAATATCTATTGTTTTCTTATTTATTTGTCTTTGATCTATTAAATAATTTGCTAAAAAGGCCTATTAGTTGATTATTTGATGAGATCAATTGCTAGTTCATCTTCATAATCCGTAATTGTTGTATAAGATTGAACATGAGTAGCAATCAGGTTTTATTGATTATGATCCCAGTTTTCGATAATAACCTAAGGAAACAATAAGGTGGATTAAATGATTTATGCTTCATAAATTGTTGTTCAGCTTAACTACTTTCTTTTCTTAAAGCAGTTATTAATTTGATGAGGATTGCTTAATACCAACTCAGTTAATAATTAGAGTCAATAAGAGTGCTGGACTCGAATTGATGAGTATAGGAAAGTCAGGGGTTTACCTCGCTGTTTGGTGAATCTACGTTAAGTATTCAATAAGAGATAATTGTATTTCTTTTGTCTATGATCAAATCAATGCATTGGAATTTAAATTACCTTGGACTGAAGTCCGTTTAAATTGAGATTTTCATATTTAGTTCTTAAATTTTTGATTTCTTTTGATTTTGTGTTACAAACCACCACCCCCCACCCCCCCAATCTTTGTCTCTTCCATTTTCCATTACACAAGTGCACAAAATTTAGTAATTCAGTCTATAGGGTTCGACCTGGATTTACCACTTGTTACAGAAAATATTTCATAATTGGTAATTTCAGTTAATTTAATTTCTGGTTGATTCGACACCCACCAAGATGTTATTTATATTATTTCAATAAACTAATCTAATGTTTGATAAATTCCAATGCTAAAATAAATCCTACGAGAAAATTCGGCATGTTCAGGATATTAAATACATGATCAC
Source organism: Hevea brasiliensis (assembly GCF_030052815.1). Classification (NCBI taxonomy): domain Eukaryota; kingdom Viridiplantae; phylum Streptophyta; class Magnoliopsida; order Malpighiales; family Euphorbiaceae; genus Hevea; species Hevea brasiliensis. The sequence continues at coordinate 24,781,052 of NC_079495.1, read as the reverse complement.
ATATTATTGTGCAAAGAAAAAAAAGAAGAAGAGATTTTCCATGAAATAGGCAACAAGCAAAAAGCATAAAAGTAATAACAAAAAGAGTAGCGAAATTAGCTATCAAAAGTCGACATGAAAATAGATTTGGCAAATTAGAGTATCTGGCTTGGTAAATATGATTGATGGTGAAGCTAAATCGAAAACATCTCAAGTATTCAAATATGGGCTTCAGCCTTCGGTTTCCTTTGAGGAGCAAAATAGGCAACATGATTAAAGAGGAAAATGAGGGAGGTTACAAGTACATGCAATCTCAGATTCTAAAAGAATTTGCTGAGGCTTCACTTGATAGAGAAGAGACAAGGTGGATGAGAGGTGTTTGAAGTTATAATTATTGATGCAACTAAGATTGAGTTGTATTGCCAATCTCATCATTCAAGTCCTTACAATTCCCTCACAGTTTACCGTTCTCTGCCATATGTTTGTTAATTTCATGTTTTATGTGCTCTGTTTTCTGCATCTTCTTTCTAATTTGCCTCAGCTCCACTTTATGATTTCATCAATTTGCTCTTATATAACCTTTAATTGGTTGTTGTTGATGCTTGCATGGTTTGTTTCGATTACTATTTTCATTTTGATGCTTTGTGATTTAATTTATGAACCTTATGCATATGCTTTCCCAAAAAGAGAATTTGAAAAATTTCCCCTTTTGTTTTTGTCCCTTTTGCGTTGTGATTCCATTACTTTTCTATTATGTATTATTCTATTAATGGCTCTTTACAATTTGATGAATGGTTTAACTGTTGATTTTTAACAGACATCTATAAGCACCAATAACTTTAGCATTGCACGAATCAAAGGCTGTGAGGGAAGCTTTGTTAATCCCAATGGTGAGAGAGAGAGAGAGAGAGAGAGAGAGAGAGAGAGAGAGAGAGAGTGAGGGAGAAGGAGGTTTTTTTTTTTTTTTTCCTAATCTTATATGATGTGGCATGTGGATTCCACCATTTAATAATGAGGGCTATTGGCCAAATAAATCCAAACTTTTACGTTCGTTATTGATTATATTCAAAACTTTTAATTTTGGATAATTTAATTATAATTTTCAAAATTAAAAAATTTTTATCCAAAATTCAAAACCAATTTGGGGATTTTGACTTTTTACACCTAGATTGCCATGTGGCATGTCATGTCATATATATTTTCATTCATCTCTCTATCCCTGGTTCTTTCTCTATCTCTTCCCCTCTCTCTCCCTTGTTCACTTTCTCTCTTTCTCCTGTCTCTCTCTCTCTCTCTAAATAAAAGAGTGGGAATTTCATCATATAAGATTAAAAAAAAAATAACACTAGCTTGACATTCATATATATATGATGACAAAATTCTGCACTTTCTCCATCTATCTCTTCCATTCACTATATTTTTCTATTCATATATAAGCACTTTAGCCAAAATTCCTTCCCAAATTATACTAAAATCTTATCAATATAAATATAATCAATATCATTAAGTCCAATTCTCACTATATGGAAACAATAACACTAGCTTGACATTCATATATATATATATATATATATATATATATATATATATATATATATATATATATATATATATATATTGTGCAAGCCTCAAATGGGCGTTTTAAATTACTTGTGATGTGTTATTATTTGTTGAGTGCTCGTTGTGTTGTTAGAATTTCGAGAAATGTTCATGTTGTGCCAGAATGCTGCCTGATTTTCCTTTAGAAATTTTAGGACATTATCCATGCATGTTAGGCATCCTAGTAACATTGTAGAATTTTAGTTTTGTTCCTAAACTTCTATTTTCTATTACATTATTTGTAGGAGAGCTGCTCCAGTTATAGGACCTAGGGATAGTCCTGCTAGCTAATTGATTCCTCTCCATTCTATTTTTGTCTTCAATATCAGGTGAGTGAATAAGATTATAATTTTCTGAAAATATATTTATTATATATACTATGTTTTATATTGAAATAGAAAAATGGTATGGGGTATGTTGTCGATTTATTTATTGAACTAAGGCTTGGTCTAACACAACTAGACACATGATTAGATTACACTATTATGTGTGCTTATGGATCAACACCATGATGACTGATGATTTTTATAAAATAGTTTATTATTGTCTTTGAGACAACGCATAAGCCTTGGAGCGTATGACGGGTTGATTGCTCTAACTAAATGGGATTCGAAGATAGTGCTCCCACTGAATGGGATGCGAAGATAGTGCTCCCACCAATTGGGGTGTGTATTTTACTCCCACTGAATGGGATGAGAGGATATATGTTCCCACAAAATGGGATGCAGGGATATTAGCTCCTACTAAATGGGATGCGACAATATTTGCTCCCACTGAATGGGATGCAAAGATATATGCTTTTGAGCCACAAGGCTTAATGCCCCATAAGTAAGAAGATTAGCATGATACATGTTTAAGTGTGTGGAGCAGAAAATATGGTTTATTTGAATTATATTATTATGAATCACAGTTACATAGATGAGTTACAATTATAAACTTGGATTTTGTGAAGATGATTTGGATTGAATTATAATTATCTAGCTGAACAATTTATTTATATTTTATTAGTGTGGGATGTAATTAGTACATAATTCTTATCTGTATCCCTCTATTATTTATTTAACCACTCAATGAGTTTATACTCACCCCTTATTTTTGATATTTTAGATCCTTTTGGCTTCACAATTCTAGCAAATCTTTAGTAAGGTGTTGTACTTTCTTCCACTTTGTTGCCTTTTCCTCTATTTTTTTTTTATAATTCTTTTTGGATGTCATTTTTTTTATAAAATGTATATAAAATCTCGTTACTAGAACTTAGGATTGTATTTCTATTCCTTTTTCATCCTCATAGAGAGAAGGAATACATATACATATATATATTCATGTGTTTTCAATAGGTTTTCTATGCTCAATTAGTAATGTTTTAAGAAACTCTATTAGTTTTCCAAGTCGCATCCATCTCTATAGGTTAGGGACATGTGTGGTATTCTATCATTGTACTCCTACTCAAATAGTAAAGTAAAACACTTAACAATTCAATGATAAAAAAAAAAAAGAAAAGAAAAAACATATCCTCACAATAGAGAAAACAACAAATTCTAATAAAGGAGAAAATATCAAATCCTCACAAAAAAAGAGATTACAAATCTTCTTAAAGAAGAAGACGAAAACTCAAATGATCTGAGAACATTTCAAAAGGATACATATATGGAGATTATTGAGAAAAACACAAAACAAATATAAAAATCACAAAAAGGTAAAGGATGAGGGGCAAACACTAATGAAAATATTCACTTTTAATCACTCCAAAGAATTCACAATGGAAAAGAGAAATAGAAGAAAGCGAATTTAAAAAGACGGCTAAGGTTAAGAGAGCAAAATGATAGTATGAAAGGCATATATATATATATATATATATATATATATATATATATATATGCATACACACACAAATGTGAAGGAAAACTTTATGAATTGAAAATTAAATTAAATTACACCGTAAAATTTAATTTACATGAGATGACGATTGATTAATAAAAAAAACATAATTGCATATTGATTTTTAATTAGTAAATATGAAATCTAAATCTAATAATATAGAACTAATTAATTTTAAATAGTATTCTTTTTATGTTTATAGTGTCATTGTGAAAATTAAAAATTTTATTAATGAATAATTTATCTATGATAATTAACTATCACAAAATTATGTTTAATTAATATTTGTTTTCAATTATGTTTATTTTTTAATATGTTTATGATAAAAAATATTTAAATTATATATTTATATATCACATAGAGTCATATATATTACATGTGAGGAAAAAAAATACCTATATATACTTATAAAAAGAATATATATATATATATATATATATATACTAATTTTAGTATATATTTTAATGTTCACTTTAGATATAAACTAATTATAATTTAATACCAAATATTATTGATATCTACATATTTTATGTTATAAGAAACTGTGATTAAAATTAAAATTTGATATTTTTAATAAAAATAAAATATGTAAGAATTACTAATAAATTATAAATAAACGGATAACATACATGCTATAAAAAATAAATTACAAATAAAAATATTTATCTAATTTTCTATTGATTTAAATTTTATCATATATGACTTAATCCTTAAGTAAGGCTATACAAATATGGATTATAAAAATATATAAAAATTAATTTAATTTACACATCATATAAAATTAATTTAAAAAAAATATGAATCACACATAAAATTACGAAACGATGTAATTACTTTTTTTAATTTACACATCACAAAAAAAATTATGAAATCATGTAAAATACACTTCACACAAAAATTCTGAGTCGTGTAAACTAGCAAAGTAAAGGAAATGTGAAGCCAATTAAAAATCATTATAATTATTTAAATTATTTATAATAAAACTGTTATTAATTTATAGAATTTACTGATATGTCATCTAATCTTTTGAAGGCAACGAGCTGTTCTGTTTATTTAGCAATGATAAAAGTAGGAGAAGTTCAAGTAATTTAAGGCCAAATTTAGCTGCTGTTAACAAATCGATCGACGAGGGTCATAACCAGAACGTCTTCTTTGAGACCTCGAAGGATCTTAACAAAAATGAACAGTACAGGAGCCAAGAGGTCTCCCATGAAGAAATGTTCTCAAATACTTGACTCAAGCATGCATAAAGCCACGTGTTCTTCAGTTCTGAAGGATTCCAAGTTTCCTGAGCTTCAATCAGGAGGAAGTGACTCTGAAGGAATTTCAGCCATGAAAGTGTGCACATATAGTTATTGTTCAATTCATGGCAATCGCCACTCTGATTTAACTCCATCAAAAAGCTTAGTATCGACGAGGCGACGTCTGTCGAAGACACAGAAAAGCACAAAGATGGAAAGCCAATCCTTTCACAGAGCAAAACGTTCTAGTAACACAAAGAAAGGAATGCAGGCAGGCAAAATGGACTGTCTCACAGACATGGCGGTTGTAGAACCAGCCCATAAGAGGAGAGCAATCACTTCGATCAGAAAAATGGCTTCACCAAAAGATGACTTAAATGGGGAAGGCACTCATGGCAGAGAATATAAAGATAGCAGAAATTCTGAAAGTGTTGATGAGAATCTTCATCTGTATCTGAAAGAGAAACTACAGATCAGTGAGTTCTGGACAGCAGAAAGAAGCGTTTTGGAACCATGTCTGTTGAGGGATAAAAGTAAAGAATACTGTGCAGACAAGAAGGAAGAAGGAATTGTTGCATCCACCTCTCATAAGCGTGTTCTTCCTGCTGATCATCCTGAGCACACTAATATCATTTCACAAAAGGTTGAAGATCCTGGACAGTGGCGTGATATGCTGCCCTATGATGATATTACTTACACCTGCCATGAGGAAATTCCAGTGGATGGAAAAGTTCACCAAGATGTCAATGAAGACAGAATTTCAAGTTTGAACTTTGATGTGTACAAAATTGATGCAGAATTGAACACTTCAGAGGCAACTACGTCAACAAGGGTAGCTAATGCAGACAAGAAGGAAGAAGGAACTGTTGCATCCAACTCTCTTAAGTGTGTTCTTCCTGCTGATCATTCTGAGCACACTGATATCATCTTACAAAAGGTTGAAGATCCTGGACAGTGGTGTGATATGCTGCCCTTTGATGAAAACACCTACCATGAGGAAATTCCAGTGGATGAAAAAGTTCACCATGATGTCAATGAAGATAGAATTTCAAGTTTGAACTTCGATGTATACAAAATTGATTCAGAATTGAACACTTCAGAGGCAACTACGTCAACAAGTGCAGCTAATGCGGACAAGAAGGAAGAAGGAACTGTTGCATCCAACTCTCATAAGTGTGTTCTTCCTGCTGATCATCCTGAGCACACTGATATCATCTTACAAAAGGTTGAAGATCCTGGACAGTGGTGTGATATGCTGCCCTTTGATGAAAACACCTACCATGAGGAAATTCCAGTGGATGGAAAAGTTCACCAAGATGTCAATGAAGATAGAATTTCAAGTTTGAACTTCGATGTATACAAAATTGATTCAGAATTGAACACTTCAGACGCAACTACGTCAACAAGTGCAGCTAATGCGGACAAGAAGGAAGAAGGAACTGTTGCATCCAACTCTCATAAGTGTGTTCTTCCTGCTGATCATCCTGAGCATACTGATATCATCTTACAAAAGGTTGAAGATCCTGGACAATGGTGCGATATGCTGCCCTTTGATGACATTACTTACAACTGCCATGAGGGAATTCCAGTGGATGGAAAAGTTCACCAAGATGTCAGTGAAGGTAGAATTTCAAGTTTGAACTTTGATGAGTACGCAACTGATTCAGAACTGAACACTTCAGAGGCAACTACGTCAACAATTGGAGCTAATGCATACAAGAAGGGAGAAGGAATTGTTGCATCCAACTCTCACAAGTGTGTTCTTCCTGCTGATCATCCTGAGCATACTAATATCATCTTACAAAAGGTTGAAGATCCTGGACAGTGGTGTGATATGCTGCCCTTTGATGATGTTACTTACACCTGCCATGAGGAAATTCCAGTGGATGGAAAAGTTTACCAAGATGTCAAGGAAGATAGAGTTTCAAGTTTGAACTTTGATGTGTACAAAGTCGATTCAGAATTGAACACTTCAGAGGCAACTGCGTCAACGAGTGTAGCTAAAGAGCCCATTGATAAATCTAGAAGCCTAAGCACAAAAGCATTTGTGGAATCAAGTGCAATCAATGATATGATTTCTTCTGCTTCCGTATCTCAACAACTAGATGAACAGACTGCAGACAGTAAGGGAAAGAATGAAGATCCTGTGCAAGACTATCAGTTCCCATCGAGAGATTCAGAGCCCGATTGCAACTCCCTTGTAGTGGAGAAAATCCAAATGGAAAAGCAGAAACATATGGGATTGTGGAACCTGATATATCATCATATGGTATCACGTATTGCTTCAGACGATGAAATGCAGCCGCCTCTTAATAAAATGGATGAGGAAGAACAAGGGGAAGGTGAAAACACTTTGCCTGGAATAGGAGAGGGCATGGAGGTGTATGATCATGATAGAGGCAGCCATAAGATTCAGCTTTACCAGCACAATGCCATTAAGTTGCTGAGGGAAGCATTAGACGAAATCCTCTCAGAAATTCCTGACCTCTTATCTGATGATCAATCAATTAATAACAACAGCAATTCAGACAAGGGAGGAAAGAATCATGATGCAAGTGGGGAATTGAGGATGTCAAATTCCTCTGATTCAGGTGAAGAAAGCATGGTACAAGACCTGGAAGCAATGCGGCACGAAGAAGACAATATAAATGGCCCAGAAGGAGATAAAGCACAATCAAACATAGTAAGCAAGTCTAAACAGCAACCGCCCAAGAGCTGGAGTAATCTGAAAAAGATAATTATCCTCAAGAGATTTGTTAAAGCATTGGAGAAGGTGAGGAACTTCAATCCTCAGGAGTCACGGCATGTAGTACAGCCTGAACATGGAGCGAATGAGATTCATCTACGGCATCAGACCATGGAAGACAGAAAAAATTCTGAGTGGATGCTTGATTATGCACTTCAACATGTTATTTCTAAACTAGCCCCAGATCAGAAAAGAAAAGCAGCTTTGCTTGTTCAAGCATTTGGAACGGTCGTTCCATTAGTGGAACCTGGTACCAGTCCGAGGTCTAGTGTATCTGCTTCTTCACATGCATCTCCAGTTCAAACGGCTACTGCTTCCTCATATGAAAAGGGTTCTAGAAAAAGGAAAGAAACCAATTTTGGAATCTCTCTTCATAAATCATCATGTCCTGACATGATTTACAAAGATGATCAAGACCAAGTCTGTGACTCCACAAAAAAAGAGGGCATTCCAGAGTCTTGTTTTGAGCTCAATGAGCCAAGTTCAGAATCTGGTTTCATTCATAGTGCGCCAAGTATTTTGACATTTGAATCCACTTCCGCAAACTTAAAGGAAAGTTTTGGAGTTCTCAATCCTTGTAATAGCGACCACAATTACAATGCCAAAGACAATGACCCTGATACTGTTAGTTACTGTTTAGTGGAGCCAAGAGAAGCTGCACAGACAGAACGGGGTGAGTCTTCCAGGACTGCCACTGCAGAAGACCAGGATACTCTGACTCGCATTGAGCTTATAATGGTGCAGATAGAGCAAAAACTGCTGCAAGTAGAGCAGGATATTTCTCAAATCCATGCTCTCCTTCAGCTTATAGTCTCCTTGCTACCTCCCCCAGCTCCCCAGTGATGATGATAATTATTTTATTTCCTTCTGAGATATATGCATCCTTATTTTGCTGGATAGTACATTTTATTACCTCCCACCCCCCCTCCCCATTTTGGGATATTATGTATTCATATATGTTGATGTACATGGGATGTACATGGTTGGAGGAGGGCTAGTTTGACTACTTGTAGGTTATTATTTTTTTTTGGATGTGTTTATACTATGCTAATTATATTTATCTTCCTCATGAAATATGTGTGTGTGTGTGAATATGTATGGATGTGCGCAGACATAAATTTGTAGGAATGCTAATGCTTATATCTATATACTTATGTTAGAGGAAGTTATGAAGGTAAATGCTCCACCCGAATGATTTTGAAAGTTGCTAACAATTTTCTGCTGTAATTATTGTTAGATGATAAGATGTGTAAGTCTCTTTTACTTTTGCATATGTGGGCTACGCAACTCATTTACTCTGGTAAGAATAGTGAGTTTCAAGGACATGTTAAAAGCAATAGTTCTAGACTCTGGCAGTGTCTTACTTAGTGTCTCCTCCCAGTGTTTACTAGCCTTGGTTTAACATTTGAGACCCTCCACCTAGGTTGATAGGAATATGCACCCAGAGGTGTGTTATAACAAGCACGCAAATCTAAGGCACACACATAATTCATACAATCACACAGTATTGAAAATGGAAGAAGAATAATACAAGATTTAACATGGTTCAACCGTAAAGTCTATGTCCACGGGCAAGACAAGAGAAAAAAGTTTCACTATGATGAAAAGAGCAAGATACAATCAATTAGAACTCTCAAACTCTAACCCCAATATGTTTCTCGAATATCTCACAACTCTACCGCAAAAGGGTAGAATATTACAATATTTATATTGTTCCATACCGGGGGGGCGTTACCCCCGCACCCCAAAGGAGATCAATGGTGGGCTTCGAGCTAGGGTCTATCTGCCCATGCTCTCTGTTACCACTACAGATCTCACTTTTTATCTCAACTGGGTCGCAGCGCTAAACTTTCAGGTCCGGTCATAATTTGAGTCCATGAAAAATATATCTAAAATTTAAGCCACAAAAAATAACAATTCTTCCCATTGGCTTGAATTCTCTTTATCATCAACAAAAATAACCACAAAAATACTCTGTCTTGCCATATGCCCTCGCAAGGGCATTACTAAGCACTACAAATACCAACCAAGTCTAGGCAATGCCTAAACTTGCTGACTAAGACTCCCTTGGTCATCATAGCTGCTAGATTATCATGTGTAGAGACTTTCTGCACAACTACAGTCCCCTGAGATACAATGTCCTGAATGAATGATATTTGACATCAATGTGCTTAGTTTGCTTATGTTACATCTGATTCTTTGTGAGATGTATTGCACTCTGGCTGTCACAAAATATTGTTGCCTTGTTCTGTATCAATCCAAGATCACCCATTAAACATTGTAACTATAAAATTTCCTTTACTGCCTCTACTAAGGCCATATATTCAATCTTTGTGGTAAACAAAGCAATTTTAGCTTACAATGTTGCCTTTCAACTGATAGCACTTTTAGAAAGAGTAAACAAATATCTTGTCAAAGATCTCCTCTTGTTTAAGTCCCCTGCAAAATCTAAATCCACATAGCCAACAACTGAATCACTCATCTTGGCCCTGTCAAATGTCAGACCAACATTTATAGTACCCTTCAAATACGTCAAAATCTATTTCACTGCCTGCCAATACTCTTTCCCAGGACACGCCATGTATCTACTCACAACACTAACTATATGTGAAATGTCAGGTCGGGTGCATACCATAGCATACATGATGCTACCAACAGCACTCGAATAGGGAACACTGGACATGTGCTCCATCTCCTCATCTGTTTTGGGTGACATTTCTGCAGATAATTTGAAATGGGCAACAAACGAAACAGTAACAGACTTAGCATTATTCATGCTAAAGCGCTTAAGCACTTTCTCAACATAGGCCTGTTGAGACAAGAAAAGCTTCCCAACACTTCTATCCCTGGTAATTTCCATTTCTAATATCTTCTTTGCAACAGCCAAATCTTTCATCTCAAACTCATCACTCAACTGCTTTTTCAGAATGTTAATTTGTGACATGCTTTTAGCAGTAATAAGCATGTCATCTACATACAATAGCAAATAAACAAAGGAATCATTTGAAAGCTTCTTATGATACACACAACTATCATATAAACTACAATTAAAGCCATTACGAACCATGAATGTATTAAATCTTTTGTACCACTGCCTAAGAGACTGTTTCAGACCATATAAAGATTTCTTAAGCAAGTAAACACGATTTTCCATACCTAGAATGAGAAATCTCTCAGGCTGATTTATATAAATTTGCTCCTCTAACTCACCATGCAAAAATGTTGTCTTCACATCTAGTTGCTCAAGCTCTAGATCATGAAGAGCAACCATAGCAAGTAAGACTCTGATAGAACTATGCTTCACAACTGGAGAAAATACTTAATTAAAGTCAATCCCCTCCCTCTGAGTAAAGCCTTTTACTACCAACTGTGCCTTATATCGAGGTGCTTCAACCCCTGGAGTGCCTTCCTTTTTCTTGAACACCTATTTGCAACCTACCACTTTTTGTCCCTTAGGCAATGTTACAAGCTCCCAAGTCTAATTATTGTGAAGAGATTCAATTTCTTCACTTATAGCACCACCGACTAATCTGCATCTGAACAAGAAATAACTTCTCTATAATTGCTGGGTTCATGCACATCAACTGTCATAGCAACTGACAAGGCAAACGCAACTAGATCTGCATATGCATATCTCTGCAGTGGTATAATCTGTCTTCTCTCTCTACCAGTTACAATGCTATATGGTTCATATTGCTGTTGCTCAGGTGCATCCTCTTGTTGATCAGGATCTTGCACCTCATCCTCTGAATCACTAGACTGAATTACTGAAGTATCAATATCAAGCTCCACCTATTCTCTGACACCGTGATCTGATTCTGCTATTGACGTCTCCCTCTGACTATCTAATGAAGTAGACTCATTAAATGTCACATCCCTGCTGATAATTAATCCTGGAGACTTTCCATCATTGCACCATAACCTGTAGCCTTTCACTCTAGATGCATACCCTACAAATATGCATTTTCTTGCTCTCGGCTCAAGCTTATCATCTCTCACATGAGCATAAGCAGGGAAACCAAATACACTCAGCTGAGAGTAATCAACAGGTAAACTAGACCAGATCTCAAAAGGAGTTTTGCACTCAATAGCTGTAGATGGAGATCTATTAACCAAGAAACAAACTGTATTAATTGCTTCAGCCCAGAAATCCTTTCCCAATCCTAAATGTGAGAGCATGTTTCGTGTTTTGTCACAAAGCATTTTGTTTATGCATTCTGCAATACCATTCTGTTGTGGTGTCCTTGTACAAGTGTGATGTCTCACTATACCTTCATTGCTATAGAATGCATCAAACTCACGATTGCAAAATTCTAACCCGTTATCAATTCTAAGACGCTTGACCTTTTTTTCTGTCTGCTTCTCAATCATCGTCTTCCACTTTATAATGGTTGAAAATGCCTCATCTTTTGTTTTTAGAAAATACACTTACACCATCCGAGAGTAATCATCAATCAAAGTCATGAAGTACCTGGCACCCCTCTTGGAAGGGATTCTGTTAGGACCCCATAGATCTGAGTGGATATAATCTACCATTCCTCTGGTCTTGTGCATTGCCTTTTTATCGAACTTGACCCTAGTCTGTTTGCCAAACACACAGTGTTCACAAAAGTCCATAGATTTTATTTTCTGCCCGTCTAATAAATCCCGCTTGCTTAACATAGATAATCCTCTTTCACTCATACGACCAAGACGCATATGCCAAAATTGAGTCTGATTCTGATTATTACTTCCGAATGCTACTGTAACTTCCCTTGAAACTGTACTGCCCTGAAAAAAATATAATCCTGAAATCAAACTGCTCTTCATGAGTACCATAGAGCCCTTGCACACTTTGAGAACTCCATTCTCTGCATGGTATCTGAATCCATGAGAGTTAAGTGTCCCAAGAGAAATTAGGTTCCTCTTTAGTCCTAGAACATGCCAACACTCTATAGTTCTGACAACGCCATCAAGCATCCTCAATCTGATGTTATCAATTCCTTCAACAAATAATGCACGATCATTGCCTAAAAACACCTTGCCACTCATTTGTTTTTAAGTGACAAACCAGTTTCTATGTGGACACATTATAAGTAGCACCAGTATCAAGAATCTAGGAATTTTGTCCATGATCTGAACTCACAGATAAAATTTCTCTAACACTGTCATTACCATTAGAATCAATAAAACTATCAACCACATTCGTAGAACTTTCTGGTTGCTTTCTCTTTTTATTTTTCAACTTGGGACAGTCTCTCCTGTAGTGACCTTGCTCTTCACACTCAAATCAATTGGCCTTTTTCATTTTTGACTTAGATCTGGCCTTAGATTTCTTCCTGCTGGAAGAACCCTCCCTTGAATGTGTTCTTTCCCTGCTCACCAAACCTTCCCCCTTATATCTTTCTCTATTATCTGAAAATTTCTTTTTCAACTCCTTCGATTTTAGAGAATTACTAATATCATCTAGTGAAATACTATTTTTCCCATACAACAGAGTATCAATAAAATTTTCACAGGAGGGTGGCAAAGAACATAACACAATAAGGGCCTGATCCTCACTATCAATCTCAATATCAATATTCTTTAGATCCATAATGATTGAATTGAATTCATCCAGATGTTCTTTAATGGGCGTACCTTTGCTCATTCTCAGATTGTAAAGTCTTTTCTTTAGATATAGGCGGTTGGTTAACGATTTGGCAGAGTATAACTCCTCTAATTTCTTCCATGTTGCAGATGTTGAGCTTTCACCAGCAATTTCGCATAGGACATTATCAGTTATGCTCATGAAGATCGCACTCAAGGCTCTCTCCTTTAGATCAGCCGTCTCTGCCTTTTTCATACCTTCTAGAAAGTTATCCTCGATTGCCTTCTATAGACCTTGTAGGATCAAGGAAGATTTAATTTTAATCTTCCATAGACTGAAACTCGATCCACCATCAAACTTCTCTATCGATCCACCATTAAACTTCTTTATCTCATACTTCGTTGAAGATGATGCCATCTGTAAACCCTAGGTTTTGCACACAAAGCTCTGATACCAGTTTGTTATAATAAGCACGCAAATCTTATAATAAGCATGCAAATCTAAAGCACACACACAAATTGCATAATCACATAATATTAAAAATAGAAGAAGAATAACACAAGATTTAATGTGGTTAAACCGTAAGGTCTACATCCACGGGCGAAACAAGAGAAAAAAGTTTCACTATGATGAAAAGAGCAAGATACAATCAATTAGAACTCTCAAACCCTTACTCCAGTGTATTTCCCTAATATCTCACAATTATATCACAAATGGTAGAATATTACAATATTTATACTGGTCCATACTGCGAGGGCGTTGTCCCCGCACCCCTAAGGAGATAAGTGGTGGGCTTCGGGCCCGGGCCTATCAGCCCGTGCCCTCCGTTACCACCAAAAATCTCACTTTTTATCCCAATCGGGTCGCAGTGCGAAACTTTTGGGTCGAGTCACAATTCGGGTCCATGAAAAATATATCCAAAATTCAAGCCACAAAAATAATAAGGTGGAATATCTTTCTAAACCCTAATGACTCGGGTGTTAAAAGATAAGAATAAAAAGCAAAAGAAGTTGAGTAAGAAAATTGATAGTGACAGCATTGAAAGAATATTGATTTACTTTCATGAAATATGGAACTTCGATTGTCGAAGGACAATATTTTGACTGCCAAAGTCCCCTAGGCAGCAACAAATAAAAGTGGAGAAAAATATTTTCTAAGAATACTATTCCTTTTATTCCTTTTTCTCTAAAACCTTCTCACTAAAGCATTTCCCTCTCAATCTCTCTCTCTCTCTCTCTCTCTTCATCCAAGTAAACCCTAAAGACCCTAAAAGAATAATTAAAGAATTGGAAGAGCTAAAGGGGAAGGTGGATACTAGTAAGCTTGGAGAGTTCAAGTAAGAATAATCTCTTTTAACTTCTTAAAATTCATTGATGTCTTTTAAAGATTTAAAAGTTTTTGAATCAATCTAGGAAATGAATTTTACTATAAATACATATAAGTAATCTAAGTTAGTTAGGTTAACAAAGAATTATAAAAGCTATGTTGAAAGAGTATGAAAGCCAAACTTGCTAAAATATAAATAATTATAATTATGGTTTAGATTCCCAGGAATCCCAACATTGACACTCTATGAGGGATTGATTGCTAAATCCTGGAAAAGGGATACATGAATAATGAAAGGGAGAATAGAAAGAAAGGAAAGGAAAGAAATGAAAGAAAAGAAAGAATGAAATGATAAGGTATATACGCTACATGAACTCATCTTATGAAAGAAAGAAAAGGAATATCGGGTAAGGCAATTTTATATCTTTGACATCTAAATGCTAGGATTCTAGAAACAAAGCCACCAGATAAGATAAGAATTCAGTGTCCCTAGTATCCATTATGTAAATGTTAAGAAGAAGTCATGAGAAGCTCCCTTAGAGGACCGAGCACAGTGGATCAAATGCAAAGAGAGGTTAAAAGATGATGAAATATATTAAGCTATGAAAAGATATGGGTAGGGTAGCCACTAGTGATATGAATTACATTGTGTGAATAAGTTGGACGTGATAGTCATTTGTATGTTGCATCTCATGTGCTTTAATCAAGTGTTATTGTTTTCTTTAAAAGACTCCCTTTTTATGTAGTTGCTCTACTCACCGAGGTTGAACATCTCAATCCTTCTTTCTATCCCTTCAAGATAATAGTAATGGGACAGTCTGCAATTTTGGTTATTAAGGCTCCAAGTTTGGTCCACCATATTGGTATAATTTGTACAATATGCATTTTGATATTTTGTGGACCTTGAGATATGTAATGACTAGTTTGAGTATTGTGCTTTGCCAATGAGTGTTTACAATTACCTCATCAGTTTTTGTTAGAATTATTATAAAATCCTATTTTTTAATTATATCACTGTTTATAAAATAAATGAGTTAATTGAGATAGTTTAGGCTTATTATGGGTTTTGGCGGCCTTAAACCTCCCTAAACTCTAGCTCCAATAACGATCCGGGTTTAGATCATTGCACAGTGGCCTTATACCTACCCATTCCCTAGCACTAGTAATGGTTCCAAATTTGAGTCGATACAAAATGAGATAAGTATTCTAGTAATGGTTCCAAATGGTGGTCTATCCTAGAAAGTCGTCGTACTTATAGTCATTTCCAACATTTTAAGACATTCTGAATGTGTTCCAGGTAGCAAAATTTGCGAAGATAATCTCAAACTCAAGTTGTGTGGGTTTTACCTTGGCTAAGCTAGTAGATTAACCTGTAAAATATTCCTGGCTTAATGAAATTAAGTAAAGTGAATTTAATTAATAAAAGGACAACATAAAGGACCTCTAGGAATATTTTCATAATATTTGGATCAATAGAGATAATTAATTGGATTATAGTGAAGTTTAGGGACCCAAGCTGGAGATTTGAGATATGGACTTAGCTGGTTTCTTGTAGGCCCCGGATATGTATTATAATTATTGTTATGGGCTTCAAGCCCTTTGTGTTACTATTGTTGAGTTTTCTTGTAAGAAGGTTAGGTCTAGTGATTCTGTCGAAATTCTAACAAGACCTTAGGATTTGTTCTGGCTTCTGTAATTAAGATTAATTAATAATTTTAGTTAACTAATTGATAGAGGTCAATGTGTCTATATAAGTAATTGGAATTGGCTATTTTCTTCTCTTAGCCAGACTAACTACAGTCAGGTCGTCATCTCTGTGAGTTGGATATTGATTCTTTTTTTTTTTATAATTTCATATTATTTATATTTTCCTGGCATGTTCATGCATTTACTTATATATATACATATGCAGTTATTATATTAAGAGCATCCCCTATCTGTTGCATTATAATTTTTGTGTTATGCTAGCTTGGGGATAAATTAGAGCTTGTATAAATGTATTATGGATGTGGAATCTCAGGGTAGGTATGGCTTGAGTAATTCGTTGACTCCTGTGGATATGGATATGGATGGATAAGGTAGGTATGGTGACTATATGGATCAATTGAGTCTCGTCATTGCAGGTTTAGAACGGTAGCTATATGGATCACTGACTCTCACGTAAAAGGATTAAGAGAACATATTGTATTTGACAGAGTCAGGGTATGGGGTTGTCTCCCGATATGTATTAGATGTGCATGTATAGCTCCAATTTATCCTCTCAAGCAAGGAATTGGATGAATTATTTGTTTGGTGCATTTTCATTAATAGGACTACATTAGAAATAGATAGTTATAGAGATTATAACTATAATAAATATCTAAGCTTTTTGAGTCAAGTGCTTATTCCTGTTTAATAGATTTTTTTCTCAGGTTGCATGAGAAGTATTTTTCTTACATAATTTAACTTGTATTTTTCCTCATAGGGTATTAAGTTGTGCAAATAGCAAATCTTTAATTAATTAATTAATTTATTAATTATTTTTCATTCTTAGAACTCTGATAGTGTATAAAAAAAGTATAATGTATAATTTAAAGGATAAATGGTAATTAGATGGGTTAAGTTGGGCTCCCCTAATTATGTTGTTATGATTTGAGCTGAGATAAACTCCATATAATTTAATGAAATTAATTTATTTTATATATTGCTTGTGTTTGGGCTTGTTTATGGGTTTAGTGGATAGTAAGACTTACTATGGACTTCGAGGCCTTATGCTAGCTCAAGTCCTAGTGTCGGTCCGACCCATGGAATCGGGTCATGACAAAGTTGGTATAAGAGTGTCCACTTGTTAATTCAAGAGCATTTTATGGAGACCATGGTTAAGATAATGGAAGTAATTTAACATGCAAAGACAAAGATTTCAAGGAAATTTAATATTCTATTTCTTTTACTGCTACCTTATGTGGTTCAAGCTTTTAACATAAACACTTGGTGTTATAAATTAATAGATATTCATTAATGACTTGGGAGCTTACTTTTAAATTACTTATAACATATGAAACATAGTATTAATTAACTTGTTTAAATTAGTGAGAAGACTCTTATTAGTTCATATGTTTATTTATTTATTTTATATCTTATATTTGGTCAATGCAATTTTCTTTAAAGGAGTAATAGTTATGCATTTTAGGCATCTCGATATCATTCTAGAATTTAAATTTCGTTTCTTGATACACTTTTATTTTCTTTAATTTTAGGAGAGGATCCAGCTCCTGTAGTAAATACTAGGAGTGCTCTAATGGTCTAGGCTTCAGTCTGTTTTTAGTATAGGTGAGTGGATAAATATATAACACTAGTATTTTATTAAATGTAAATTATTTATATTATTTTTAATTATGAAAATGGAAACAGAGAATAATAGTTTTATGTTTTATTATTGAATAAATGAGATTTACAATTTACAGCTAAAAAAATAGCCAAATACAGTCAATATATACACCGAATAGGTAACACCTTGATGACGGGTGATTTATTTTTAGCTCAGTTTATATTTATACTGTGTTTGGGACAACGCTTGATATACACATAGCTTTTGGGGCATAAATTAAGTGGTTGCCTTTTGAGGGTAGCTCTGTACATGTGTATGACTAGTATTTTTATTTATTTTGGGTTATTTTTGTGTCATTATAGAGCCCAAGATGCCAGCATTACTCTCAGGCTACTAGAGTTTATTATTGTGCCTGAGATGCCAGCATTATCTACAGGAAGCATATTGCGAGTGTATGAGGATGTTGCAGATTTTATGATTTCAATATATTTATTTCAACAATATTGTTACAGCATGAATTTTAATTTAGCTCAGCTGCACGATTTAGATTAAATGATATTTATTCAATTGACCTATTAAAACATAGCGAAATTGGTACTATTTACCAAAACCTTATATGTTCCCTTTTGTTATTGATTTATCTGCTCACTGAGTAATTGTACTCACCCTCTTAATTTTTTTTCTTAATATCCTTTTTGCTAATTTCAGCAGTAACAACCTCTCTTCAGTATTGTCATCTCTTCCACTTTATCAGCTATAGAGTCTAGTGGAGGTCGGGGAAACATGTTTCTTTTGGATATTTATTTTATTTACGTTTAATATACATTTGTATAGATAGCTAGAAGCTCTAAACTATAAATATATATTTTTTTATCCTCACAAAGAGGATATGTATATTTAAATATGTTTGATGGGCACAGAGCCATGTTTTATATACCAAATAGATTTTAACAGGTTTCATGTGTTCTTTTAACTATAAACTTAGGGGAAACTCTGTTAGTTTTTCAAGTTACATCAATCGCTATGGGTTGGGGACGGGTTTGACAACTAGAGCTAATTAATTAGATTTTAGTGAAGTTTAGGGACTCGAGCTGGAGATTTGGGATCTGCATTTAGATTAGGTTTCTTGTAAGCTCCAGATTGCTATTATAATAGTTATTATGGGCTTGAGGCCCTATGTGTTGCTATTGTTAGATTTTCTTGTAGGGAGATTAGGTCTAATTACAGAGGAGATTCTACCTAAATTTCCAGCAATATCTTAGGATTTATTATTGCTTGTATAATATAAATTAATTAATAATTTTAGTCAGTCAATTGATAAAGGTCAGAGTGTCTGTATAGGTAATTGAAACTAGCCATCTTCTTCTTCCAGTTAAACCAGCTGCAGTTGGATCATAATCTCTATGAGTTGGATATTGATAATTTTATAATTTCAATTTTATTTATATTTTCCTAGCATTTTTATGCATTCACTTACGCGCACACACACACACATACACATACAAACATATATATGTGTGTGTGTGTGTGTGTGTGTGTGTTTGTGTGTGCGCACATATATATATATATACACACACACACACACACACACACACACACACACATAAATACATACATACATGTATATATATATATATATATATACACTACATTAGGAGCATCCTTTATAAGTTGCATTATAATTTTGCTATGTTATGCTGCCTTGGAGATAAATTAGAGCTTATATATATGTATTATGGATGTGGAATCCTGATGTAGGTACGACCTGAGTAATTCACTAACCCCCATGGATAAGGATATGGATGGGTAAGGTAGATATAGTGGCTATATGACTCGGTTAACTCTCGCCACTACGGGGTTGGTGCAGTGGCTATATGAATTGTTGACTCTCGCATAAAAGGATCAAAAGAACATGTTGGATTTGAGAGAGCCTGGGTATGGGGCCGGCTCACGATATGTATTAAATGTGCGTATTTAGCTACAATTTGTCCTCTTGTGCTAGGATTTGGATGATTTTTTTTGTTTGGTGCATTTTTATTAATAGGACTACATTAGAAATAGATAGCTATAGAGATTATAACTATAATCAATATCTAAACTTTATAAATTGAATGCTCATTCCTGTTCAATATATTTTAACCCTAGGTTGCACGAGGAGCATTTTTCTTTCAGAATCCAACTTGCATTTTTCCTTGCAAGGTATTAAGCTATGCAATTAGTAAATCTTTAATTAATTAATTAATTATTTATTTATTTTTCATTCTTAGAACTCTGATGTGACACTAATTATAAAAAATATAATGTATAATTTAAATGATAAATGGTAATCATATGGGTTGAGCTAGGTCTCCTAATCATGGTGTTATGATTTAAGTTGAGTTAAACTCCATATAATTTAATTAAATCAATTTACTTTATTTATTGCTTGTGTTTGGGTTTGTTTATGGGTTTAGTGAATAGCAAGGCTTATTAAGGGTTTCAGGAGATTTATGCTGGCCCAAGTCTTAGTGCCGATCCAGCCCATGGAATCAAGTCGTGACATGTTTCATGAGTTGATGTTCATAAAAATCCAACGCCAATTTTTGTTTAGCTTCTTTTTCAATTTGAGCAATTATCTCTTCAAATGTCACACTCTTCTCTTCCTAATGCTCAAATGAATGGTCTATATCAATAGGTTGAGAAATATATGGAGGTATTGGTGATCCAACCTTACAGTGAAGGATCCTTATGCCAATGGTAGTCAAAATCTACCATATCATTTAATAACTTAACTACTTCCTTATGGCTTCTATGAAGAAGGTGACACTACTTCCTCATGGCTTCTATGTAGAAGGTGACCATTGGTTGCATATGCTCATTATTCATTTAACTTCTCGTAGCTTCATCCAAACCATTGTAAAAATAGACAGTAAGATATTGATTTGAAAGATTGTGATTGGAGAATCGCTCTATCATAAAGATTGTGATTGGAGAATCGCTCTATCATATCATTGAACCTTCCTAAGCAACATAAAATGGCTCCAAGTAGTATTGAGCAAAACTTGTGAGTACTTATCGATGTAACATCTCAAAGTATCCCATAAGAAAAATGAAATAATACTAAATAAAAAAATACGGAAGAATAAAATGAAAAAGAAAGAAATATCTAGATTACTAGCAAAATTAACTATTTTGATATTAAAGCACCAATCCCTAGCAAAAGTGCCAAAAACTTGATATACATCTGCAAGTGCATGGAATCACATAAGTAATACAGTGATGAGCAGATGATAAAGCCTGAAACTATTGCTTCACTAATATAGATCCCATTTCCATCATCTTGGCTTAAGGGACCTACAAAATAAGGAAAGAATGGTCAGACGTCCACCAAAGAGGTCCCTAGTGAGGATCCTCGAATGCTCAAGTTAGAGGGGGTAGTATTCTAGCAGAGAGAAAGGGGAAAGAGAAGAGGGCTAAAAGGAAGGGTGAGAGAGAGAAGGTCTGATAGGAAGGAAACCCTTTTCCTCTTACTTGGCCCTATTTATAGGGAAAGTTGATAATAGCATATTCTTGATAATATTTCCTGGTGAGGTATATATATATATATTTTTAATAAAAAAAGGGTATATATTATATATGAGTATTTTATAATGTATCAGTAGAGTATCATTCTATGAGGATTGTGCTTAATTACCAAAATAAATGCTAATTTTACTAATATCTAGACTAATGATTCAACTTAATTCAAAGAAATTAACATTTAAGCTAAGATTAAAATTAAACTAAATTTAACTTTGATTAAAAAATATAAAACTAACCCAGGGAAAATAAATATGAACCAAATTAAAAAAAAAAAAAAAAAAGCTAGAGATTTTGATTTCATTTGACCCATTATGCAACTCTAATCAATTTTATCATATAATCAATTTAACTCTCCTAGAAAGGGCAATAACACAAATGTGTTTAATAATCCTTCCTAAGCATCATTAAACCTTTTAATTAACAAAAATAACCCAAATTTTCCCAATAAGAGGTATTTAGTTAACCAAAGCATTAAAAATGCAAGTTATCAAAAATACCCCATAGCATTTAACCTTAGTTTCCACTCTTAGCTAAAAGTTTCATGGTTATTCAAATAAGATTCAAAACCTACTTCCCAGCCAAATCATGAATCAAAGATCATTAAAGCATTCTTTCAAACACCCACAAGCATTAAAAGCAAGAACAACCATTAATTGCTAAAATAGAAAAATAGATCAAAATTGAAAAAATTGTTTAGGTCAAGTTACATCAAAATCTCTAGTTAAACATAATGTCAAAAACAAAAATAAACTCTACAAAATTAAAGCCAAATATTAACTAACAAAATAGGTTTCTATCAAAAATTAAAGAAAAGAAAAGTAAAGAAGAAACTCTATTGAAGCTTGATGCAGAAATTTTTCTTTCCACGCGCCAAAATCTCCGAGAAAATCCCTTCCAAAGCTTGCTCCCTCCATCAAAAGTTTGGGAGGTTAGGGGTCAAGAATGGGTGTGAGAGAACTGCTCCAATTGCCCCAATAACAATTCTGATCTCCCTCCCCCATGTCAAGTGAGTTACAAGGCGAAAACATGCTGTTGGAATTTTTACACTTGGGTGTGCGCCTACTTTTTTCATGCCTTGGGAGTGAGATTGCATCTGATGGCCTATTCCTTTAGTTCTTCAATTTTCTTCAATGCATGCGTGAGTTTCACAACTAGGGGTGAAATGCTCCCTCCTTCACAGTTTGGGCATGAATTTGGTACACTAGAAACTTCAAATTTAACCCTCAATACTTTTTTTTTCAACAAATATAATCATTTGAAAGCTGAAACAAAATGTAAACACCAAATTTAAACTAAGATCAACAAAATTAACAAAAATACTAATATAGATGAAAAATTACTAATCAAAGCAGTTTAAAATAATAAAAAAAACCAAATTAATTAATTAAATTACTATAAATATATACAATATCATCAACCTCAAAGTAAACTTTTAGAAGAGCACCTTACTTGGAATTAACGTTAAGGGTGGCTTGCTTCAAAAGGTTGCTATGCTTATTAGTTTCAAAATTGGTACTCTTCCTACCCGATACCTTGGGCTTCCCATGGGTTCCAGTATCAAAAAGAAGTCTACCTTGTCCTCATCATTGGGAAGATTGAAAACAAATTAGCATTTTGGAAGGATAAAGTCCTCTCTTTTGCTGGACGACTAACTCTAATCAAGTCGTGCCTAATGAATTTGACAATTTACTGCCTTTCTATATTCAGGATCCCAAAGATGGTAGCTCTTAGAATCCATAAACTATTGAGGAATTTCCTATCATCTGGCGGTAGTTCAAACAGGAGAATCCATCTTGTTAACTGGAATTCCTATATGCGACCAAAAGGAATGGTGGCTTATTAGGTATTCATGACATTCTTCTACATAATCAAGCCATGCTCTTTAAATGGCTTTGGAGGTTTCAAAAGGAAATTGACACTTCATGATCCCCTGTATTACGATCAAGATTCACCTTTTATGATGAATGTGGTCTTTCTCTTGCTTTTGAATCCTCTATTTGTTTTATGGAGACACATTCAGCGTTCGGCTTCCTTCAAATCAAGGACTTCTGTGCTCTGGACAATCTTCAGTTTATTCTAGGAAATGGGGAGGATATCAAATTCTGGCATGATAAATGGGTCACCTCCACAACTCTTAAATTCTCCTTGCCAAATTGTTCAACCTATCCAATGATCATAATGGCTGCATAAAGAATTTTGGTGTATGGGAATCAAATATTTGGAAATGGAATTTCTCTTGGATATGTTCTCTCTTTGATTTGGAGCTGCCCCTTCTCGTGCAACCTTTATTTGTTTTAAATTGTGTTAATTTGTGTCTTTCTAAGAATGATGAATTGATATGGACCCTTGTTACTAATGGATGTTTTTCAGTTTGCTCTCTTTACCGGTGCTTCCTTAATGCATTTGCTTAATTGGAGAATTCGGGTGTCTCTCCTTGGCTCGGTCTAGCTCCTCCAAAAGCAGATACGTTATTGTGGCTTGCTTGTAATGGGAAATTGTGCACGAGAGTTAGACTTTGCTCTTTGAGGATTCTCCATCCTGACCAGGACCTCCATCCTCGTTGTCTACAAGAACTAGAAACGATCTCTCATCTATTTCTGACCTATAGACTTTCTTGGTATGTACGGAATTGGTTCCTCAACTGGTGGGATCTCAATTTTTGCATTCTCAATTCTGTTTCGATGCTCTTCATCCAATGGAAATCACTTGTCTCTGGAAGATTTCAAGCTCAATTTTGAATAATCTGTTTTTTGCAATCATGTGGTTCATTTGGCTTGCCCGAAATGAAAAAATCTTCAAGAATAAGGATTACTCTACTGCTTCTCTTTGCTCCTTAGTCTTATTTAGACTCTTTACATGGATGAAGGCGTCGGATCCTAAATTTCCATATTAGGCTTGAATTATTTGGTTAGTTCTGCTGGTATTCGTTCATGGTCTAATCCAATTAGCGCAGCTCAAATTGTGTGGGAAGCGCCACCAAAAAGGGGTGTGAAGTGGAATGTCAACAGGTCCTCGATTGGGAAGCGGGTCCTAGTGCTATTGGTGGGGTTTTACGGGATCCAAACGGTCATTTTATGTGCATCTTCTCCTTCCCTTGTGGGATTGAAGACTCCAAAGTTGTGGAACTCAAGCTATTAATAAGGCGCTTGATTTGATGGTGTGCAACCCTTCACTCTGCGAAATGTAGAAAGCATAATTATTGAATCTGACTCAACCAATGCAGTCACTTGGGCTACAAATCATGACTCTGCACCTTGGCATTTGTCTTTCATCGTTAATTCTATCATTGCTGTTTTTACATGTCCCTAGAGAAGCTAATCATGTAGCAGACATGTTAGCAAAGTAGGGTGTTTGTCATTCAGTTGATTTCATTGCTTTTTTCTGAATTGTTTTTGTTTCAGTAGTGTTTGAGTTGGGTTTGTTCCTTACGTTTGGGTGTACTAGGTATGTGTATTGGCATGGGTATTAATTTGGAACTCTCCATACTCTATTTTGTAATCTTTTTCTTCTCTTGAAAGCTTATAAAAAAAAAATAAAAATGCATCAAGGTTTTACAACTTTAGACTCACTTTGCAATTGGTTTTGTAGAAATATCCCTTATGCACATTTAATTATGATGTGCTTCAGATTTTAAGACAAAGACAATAATCTTCTTGGTTTGTATAATCTTTATTTTTAAGTTAAATTGAGATTAAATTAAAACTTTTAAATTAAGATTACGATTGATTCACCTGGAAAATATTTTCTATATTTTTTAGTATTTGAAGCATTCAGAAAAATTAATTAACAAAAAATATTTTTCTAGTCAAAGAAAAAACTAATTATTTTTAAGTAAAATGACTTTTTTTAAAGAAAAAAGAAAATCATTTTATAATTTTTAAATTTTAATAATTTTATTAAATTGTGAAAACACTTATATATATGAAAAATATATATATTTATATATCATTAATTTAATATTAAAATTAAACACCGAAAAATATTTTCATGAAAAATTGCTTTTAGAAAACATTTTTCACAGAAAATATTTTTCATATATAAATTATTTATGTGAAACAAATAAAGTTTAACTTGGACAAAAATTTAAAAAGGGTTAAATTGAACATCTCCAATACATGGGTTTAACTGAGCTTTAAACCCTTTACTTAATCCAAAAGTTAGGCTACAAAAATATGGATCACAAAGATACATAAAAATTAATTTAATTTACACATTGCACAAAATTAATTTGAAAAATATGAATCACACCTAAAATTGCGAAATCATGTAATTTATTTATTTATTTTTTTAATTTAGACATCACAAAAAAAGGATGAAATCATGTAAAATAAACATCATACAAAAATCTGAGCTGTACAAAATACAAAAGAACAAAGGAAAGGAGATCTTATTACTTTGAAATCGATTTCGTGTAACAATTTATGTAAAATGTCAAGCCAATCAAAAATATCATTATAATTATTTAAATTATTTAAAATAAAACTGCTAAATAATTATTAATTTTTAGAATTCACTGATATACATATATATATATATTAGAAAAAAATAAAAAGTTTTCCACTTAAAATTTTGTTCGTGAGGCAATCCATGGTATTTTCTTGTATAACAGATGGGCCAAATCAGGAATTTGTGCTGGGAAAAATCATGCATGCCATGTTTTTGTTCCACCACTTCTGATGCAAAGGAGGAGAGTTTTCAGGCAAGATATTAAAATCAGGAATCTTGTAATTTTTAGTAATAAAAATCTTTTTGTTAACTAAATATTTTTTTTATTATTTATTTGTTTATTTATTTTTTTTATGCAGGGATCATCAAGAACTTTGATGAGGAAGTCTTCTGGAGGATCTGACCTGAAGAGGAAACAGAACAAGTCCAGATCAATCAAGGGTGGAAATCGCCCTTCCATTGTTTTATCTAATGATGCAGATATGTCCACTAATCTTTTGAAAGCAACGAGCTGTTCTGATGTGAACAAATGCTCTCAAATGCTTGACTCAAGCACGCATAAAGCTGCGAGTTCTTCAGTTCTTAAGGATTCCAAGTTTCCTGAACCTCAATCAGGAGGAGGTGAATCTGAAGGAATTTCAGCCATGAAAGTGTGCACATATAATTATTGTTCAATTCATGGCCACCGCCACTCTGATTTATCTCCATCAAACAGCTTTGCATCAATGAGGCGACGTATGTCGAAGACAGAGAAAAGTACAAAAATGGAAAGCCAATCCTTTCACAGAGCAAAACGTTCCAGTAACACAAAGAAAGGAATGAAGCCAGCCAAAACGAACTGTCTCAAAGACCCGGCAGTTGTAGAACCACCCCAAAAGAGGAGAGCAATCAGAAAAATGGCCGCACCAAAAGATGAATTAAATGGAGAAGGCACTCATCGCAGACATTATGAAGATAGCAGCAATTCTGAAAGTGTTGATGAGAATCTTCATCTGTATCTGAAAGAGAAACTACAGCTCAGCGAGTTCTCCAAAGCAGAAAGAAGCGTTTTGGAACCATGTTTGTTGAGGGATAAAAGTAAAGAAGGAATTGTTGCATCCAACTCTCATAAGTATGTTCTTCCTGTTGATCATCCTGAGCACACTAATATCATCTTACAAAAGGTTGGAGATCCTGGAGAGTGTGATATGCTGCCGTTTGATGATATTGCTTGCACCTGCCATGAGGAAATTCCAATGGGTGGAAGAATTCACCAAGATGTCAATGAAGATGGAATTTCAAGTTTGAACTTTGATGTGTACAAAAGTGGTTCAAAATTGAACACTTCAGAGGCAACTCCTTCAACAAGTGTAGCTAAAAAGCCAATTGATAAATCGAGAAGCCTAACCACGAAAACATTTGTGGAATCAAGAGCAATCAATGATATGATTTCTCCTGCTTCCTTATCTGAACAACTAGATGAGCATACTGCAAACTGCAAGGAAAAGAATGCAGATCCTGTGCAAGACCGTCAGTTCCCAATGACGGATTCAGAGCCCGATTGCAACAATCCTGTAGGAGAGAAAACCCAAATGGAAAAGCAGAAACATATGGGATTGTGGAACCTGATATATCAACATATGGTATCAGGCATTGCTTCAGACGATGAAAAGCAGCCACTTCTTAAGAAAATGGATAAGGAAGAACAAGGAGAAGATTCAAACACTTTGCCTGCAATGAACAATTCAGATTCTTGTTCAGATTTTTGTGGAGTAGGTCAGGGCATGGAGGTGTATGATCACGATAGAGGCAGCCATAATATTCAGCTTTACCTTCACAATGCCATTAAATTGGTAAAGGAAGCATTTGACATAATCCTCTCTGAAATTCCTGACCACTCATCTGATGATCAATCAATTGCGTATAACAGCGATTCAGACAAGGGAGAAAAGAATCATGGTGCAAGTGGGGAATTGAGGATGTTAGCTTTCTCTGATTCAGGCAAAGAAAGCATGGTGCAAGATCTGGAAGAAATGCGGCACAAAGAATATAATATAAATGGGCCAAAAAGAAAGGAAGCACAATCAAACATGGTAAGCAAGTCTAAACAGCAACAGCCCAAGAGCTGGAGTAATCTGAGAAAGATAATTATCCTCAAGAGATTTGTTAAAGCATTGGAGAAGGTGAGGAATTTCAATCCGTGGAAGTCACCGCATCTGCCAGTACAGCCTGGACGTGAAGCGGATAAGATTCATCTACGGCATCAGACCATGGAAGACAGAAAAACTTCTGAGGAAGGGATGCTTGATTGTGCACTTCAACATGTTATTTCTAAACTAGCCCCAGCCCAGAAAAGAAAAGTAGCTTTGCTTTTTCAAGCATTTGAAACGGTCAATCCATTACTGGAACCTGGTACCAGTCCGAGGTCTAATGTAGCAGCTTCTTCACTTGCATCTCCAGTTCAGACTGCTACTGCTTCCTCATATGAAAAAGGTTCTAGAAAAGGGAAAGAAACCAATTCTGGAATCTCTCTTCATAAATCATCACGCCCTGACATAATTTACAAAGATGATCAAGACCAAGTCAGTGACTCCTGCACAGCAAAAGAGGGCATTCCAAAGTCTTGTTCTGAGCTCAATGAACCAAGTTCAAAATCTGGTTCCACTCATAATGCACCTAGTATTTTGACTTCTGAATTCACTTCCATAAGCTTGAAGGAACATTTTGGAGCTCTCAATCCTGATAATAGCTACCACAATTACATTGCCAAAGACGATGACCCTGATTCTATTAGTTACCGTTTCGTGGAGCGAGGAGAAGCTACACAAACAGAACGGGTTGAGTCTTCCAAGACTGCCACTGCAGAGGATCAGAATACTCTGGCTCGCATTGAGCTTATACTGGTGCAGATAGAGCAGAGAATGTTGCGAGTAGAGCAGGATATTTCTCAGATGGATGCTCTCTTTCAGCAAATAGTCTCGTTGCTAACTTCCCCAGCTCCCCAGTGATGATGATCATTATTTTATATCCTTTTGCGATATATATATATATATCCCTATTTTGTTGGATAGCACATTTTATCATCTCCCCTCATTTTGGGATATTACGTATTTACATAAGATGATGTATATGGGATGTACAAGTATGGTTGTAGGAGGGCTATTTTGAGTAATTGTATGTTATATGTTTTCTTTTCTGGGATGTGTTTATATTATGCTAGTTATCGTATATTATCTTCCTCATGAAATGTGTGTGTGTGTGTGTGAACATGTATGAATGTATGGATGTGCGCAGGCATAAATTTATAGGAATGTTAATGTATATATCTATGTACTTGTGAAAGAGGAAAATGCTTCACCTGAAAGAAATTTCGAAAGTAGCTAACAATTTGCTGCTGTTATTATTGTTAGATGATGAGATGTGTAAGTGTCTTGTACTTTTGCATGTGTGCTATACAATTCAATTACTGTGCTAAGAATAGGGAGTGTCAAGGATATGTCATTAAAAGTAATAGTGCTCCTAAACTCTGGCAGTGTCTTACTTAGTGTCTCCTCTCAGTGTTTTCCCGCCTTGGTTTAACATTCAACAACTAATGTCCACAAGGTGGGAGACTGTAATACCCTCCACCCAAGTTGACTGCAAGATGCACCTGGTGGTGGAATATCCTTATGAACCCTAATGACTTAAGTGTTAAAAGATAAGAATACAAAGTGAGAGAAGTTGAGTAAGAAAATTGATAATATTAGCATTGAAAGAATATTGATTTACTTTCATGAAATATAGACCTTTGGTTCCTGAAAGACAATATTTTTGTTGCAAAGTCCCCTAGGCAAAAACTAATAAAAGTGGAGAGAGATATTTTCTAAGATTACTATTCCTTTTTCTTTAGAACCTTGCCCCTAAAGCATTTCCCTCCCATTCTTCTCTCTCTCTCTCTCTCTCTCTCTCTCTCTCTCTTGATTTTCCCCTTCTCCCTCATTCTCTCAAACTCTTGTAACAAAGGAATCATCCAAGTAAACCTAATTACCCTTGAAGAATAACTAAAGAGAATTGGAAGAGCTAAAGAGGATGGTGGAGACTAGCAAGCTTGGAAAGTTCAAGTAAGAATAATCTCTCCCTTTAACTTTCTCAAATTCTTTTATGTTTATCAAAGATTTAATATGTTTTTGAGTTGTGTTCTATAAACCCTAGTAACATCTTGAAGAGTTTAAAGGCTATTAGTGTTTAATCTAGGAAATGAATTTTTCTACAAATAAATGTAAGTACTATGAGTTGGTTAGGTTAACAATGAATTATAAAAGCTAGGTTGAAAGAGTATGAAAGCCAAACATGCTAAAATATAAACAATAATTATAATTAGGATTCCTGGGAATCTTAGGATTGGCAGCCGACATATAGGGGTTCAGTCGCCAAAGATTGAATAAATTCTATAATATAGCTTACACTGAATTAGTGCAAATTGTAATATAATAGTCCGTCTTATAATTTGCCCCTAAACACGAAAATAGGGTTAGGCAGACAAGAATCAAAGGATTTAACATAGAGTTAAAAGCAAAGGTATAAGGGAAAACTTCTTTCAAAGTAAGTAGAAAATATCTTCAAACTATTTTAAATGAAAATGTTGTTTTTAATTTATTATTGTTTTATATGCATTTATGCTTATGCATCATGAAGCCATTTTAGTAATTATATTTGCACATCTCTTTATTATTATGAAAGTGTTGCGTGGATTTCCTATGTTGTGTGTGGTGATTCATGGATGAAAGTGTTGCGTGGATTTCCTATGTTGTGTGTGGTGATTCATGGATGACATATATATATAAGGGATGCATGAATAATGAAAGAGAATGAATAAGAATTAAAGAAAGGAAACAAATGAAAGAATAGAAAGAATGAAATGAAAAGGTATGCATGTTAGATGAGCTCATCTTATGAAAGAAAGAAAGGGGATGTCAGTAAGGTAATTTTGCGTCTCTGACATCTAAATACCAAGGCTCTAAAAACAGAGTCATCAATGTTGTATCCTTAGTATTCAATATGTGAATGTTAAGAGAAAGTCACGAGGAACTCCCTTAGAGGGTCGGACACATTGAATCAAATGCAAAGAAATATTAAAAGATTATGAAATATATTAAACTATGAAATGATGTGGATATAGGGGAACAATTGATGACGTGAATTACTTTGTGTACATAAGTTTGAGGTGATAGTCATATGTATGTTACATCTCATGTATTTGAATCAAGTGTTATTGTTTTCTTTAAAATACTCCCTTTTTATGTAGTTGCTTTACTCACTGGACTAGCCATCTCACCCCTTTCTCTTTCTATCGCTCAAAGTCATCAATGTTGTATCCTTAGTATTCAATATGTAAATGTTAAGAAAAAGCCACGAGGAACTCCCTTAGAGGGTCGGGCACATTGAATCAAATGCAAAGAAATATTAAAAGATTATGAAATATATTAAACTATGAAATGATATGGATATAGGGGAGCAATTGATGACATGAATTACTTTGTGTACATAAGTTTGAGGTGATAGTCATATGTATGTTACATCTCATGTGTTTGAATCAAGTGTTGTTGTTTTCTTTAAAATACTCCCTTTTTATGTAGTTGCTCTACTCACTAGACTAGCCATCTCACCCCGTTTTCTTTCTATCGCTTCAGGATAATAATAATAATGGGACAATCAACAATTTTGATTATTAATGGTCCAAGGTTGGTCCGCCATATTGGTTTAATTTGCACGGTCTATATTTTGATATTTTGTGGAGCTTGAGATTTGTAATGACCAATTTAAGTATTATGCTTTGCCATTGAGTGTGTATAAATTTCTATTTTGTAATCATATCATAATTTATAAAATAAATGAGTTAATTGAAATTAAGAAAGTTTAGGCTTGCTACGGATTCCCATGGCCTAAAGCCTTCCTGAGATCTAGCATCGGTAATGATTTGGGTTTGGTTCATTACACCGGTGACCTTGTACCTACCCATTCCTTAGCGCTGCACTGGTAATAGTTCTGAATTTGGGTCGTTAGAAAGGGATATATATATATATATATATATATATATATATATATATATATATATATATATATATATATATATATATATATTCTAAAATTTTTTTAAAATATGGGGTTTAAAAGACTAGAATAATTATTTGAAGTTGGGACCTAGTTTTAAAAAACCAAAGATAAGGCCTAAAGTTGGAATAATAATTTATTTAGATATTATTTTAGATTATTAAAGATATTTTGGATAGTAAACTAGTTATGGACTATATATATTAGGGAAAATTACTATTAAGTCCTTACATTTTAGTGAAACTAAGTATTTTTTTTCCTTGTATTTTGAAAAATACACTATTTACTCCCTATATTTTGCTTATTTTAAACTAATTAGTCCCTCTGTCAAATTTTCTATTTGTCAGTGCATGTTAAACTACTATTTAGTCTCTCTATTTAATTAAACTAATTAGTTAGTCCCTATATTATGAAAAAATACTACTATTT
Source organism: Hevea brasiliensis (assembly GCF_030052815.1). Taxonomy (NCBI): domain Eukaryota; kingdom Viridiplantae; phylum Streptophyta; class Magnoliopsida; order Malpighiales; family Euphorbiaceae; genus Hevea; species Hevea brasiliensis. The sequence continues at coordinate 24,748,902 of NC_079495.1, read as the reverse complement.
AGCCCTTTTATTTTAGTGAAATTAATTCGTTAGTTCATGTATTTTGAAACATATATTCATTAATTAAAATGAAAACTTTGTTGTATAGAGACTAAATTTGAATTTAATTTTTTTTAATTGTTCAACTATTTTCAATCATTTCCCTAGGCTTAATTTTTGCATTTTCTCTATTGGAAAATAATTTTCCTAGATTATTGCTTTGATTACTTAGAGATGTAGGAGAATTGATTAACCTTTTAACACATATAGCTTATACCAATTTCTTTCAGAAGATGACAAACAAATAGAGATTCAAGGGGAGAAGGGTGTGGGTGTAGAGGGGACGAAATATGGGAAGAGAGAATAAGAGAGGATAAGAGAGAAATAAGGGGAAGAGAGTCAGGCAGTTTGGTATAAAAAAATAAGATGAGGGACTAATAATAGATCCAAATTATAGAGACTAACTAATATAGTTTTAAAAATACGGGAACCAATTAATTGGTTTCACTAAAATAGATGGACTAAACAGTAGTTTTACTGAAAACCTTTGACTAACTGAAAAGATGACAAAGCAACTAAGTAATTTAACATAAGCAAGATACATAGACTAAATAGTGTATTTTTCAAAATATAAAAATAATTAGTTTCATTAAAATACAGGAACTAAATAATTTTCCCTGTAGATTACTGCCTACTATGCCATAGATAATGGGCTTGTTAACTAGGAAGTTTGGGAGGATACTAACTTGCAAACATTTGTCAAGTTATTTATTTTTATGTATATTTAATTTTTTTGCTATTTTAATTCTTTTATTTTTTTTATTTTATTTTTAGTTTGAAACTGAGCCTAAATTATGTTATCTAGGTCTACTGGCAAAATAAATCTAAATATTTGTACTTGCTGCTCATCTTATTCAAACTTTTAATTTTAGATAATTAAGCCAAACCTTTCAAAATAAAAGAAATTTTATTCGACACCTAAATAAGAATTTGTTAAGTTGCAATTTAATCCCTAAGATTTGATGAAAACTACATCTTAGTCTCTATATTTTTAAAACTAAGCAATTTAGTCCCTGTGATTTATAAAACCAATAATTTAGTCTCTTAATTTAATTTTTATATTTACATAGTCTAATAAATATCTTATTCTTCCAAAATTAATTTTTTTCCTATCAAGAATTTTTCAGAATTGTTCTAGAATTTTTCAGAATTGTTCTAGAATTTTTCTTAATTTTCCAATATTTGTTTTTAGATTTTAATTAATGAAATTATGCTTTCTTATAATTAAAAAAAAAATTCTTGCTCCGAAAAAATAAAGATCTAATCATATTGGGATTATGGGTTATGACTCAACTAGCAAGATCTCTCCCTAGAGCTCTGATCTTTGCGTTTCCAGTGATTATGGATTCGTCTAGTGATGGGCTAGTGTACAGAGGCAGGTCCTGATTCAATTGCAGTATGTGACAGCTAGATCAGGGTAGGGAAGCTTACGACTTCTCATTTATCTCTCCTTGAAAATATACAGAGTTAAGGACATTTTGGTCATTTTAATATAATTAACGGTTAATTGGACAAAAAATTGATTGAAGGGACTAAGTTGTTAGTTTTATCAAATCTCAGGGACTAAATTATTAAGTTTGAAAACACAAAGATTAAGCTGTATATTTTGCCAAACCTCAAATACAAAATTATAATTTACCTATTAGAATTTAAGGATAAAATTTGAGTGTTAGATAAAATTTCTTTGAGTTTGGAATGTTTTGTTTAATTGTCTAAAATTAAAAAGAATAGATAAAATGAGCAACAAATGCAAATGCTTGAATTTATTTGGCTAATAGGCCTTAACTTAATAAGTCTTTTATTTTAAAAAGAAAGTATACTATTTAATTTTTACTCTTTCATATTTTGAAGAGGTGATTTTACTAACTATAAGCTACTCTGACTATTACTTATTATGTTAAGTTATTTTACTAGCACAAGTATTGATGGTATATAAACATTATGCCTTAAAAATTGGGATTTTCTGTTATTGCCAAGCCATAGTAGTGAGCAAAATCTTGTCTACTAGCAATGTGAGTATATAATACAAAAAAACATTGAGACATCAAGACTTAACAATATAATTTAGGGAATTATATTGAAATGATAATGCATTATTTATATACGTAATTATTTGTGAAATATTGTTGTTCATAATTATTGGAATATGTTATTGTGATACATGAAAAGAGAATTAGAAGTGAAAATTTACTAGATTAATGCAAAAGAATTAAGGGTGAAGCTTTTCTCCCTAAAGTTATGATTGTGAAAATGGATAAGGCCTTAAGGATGATGCTTTCCTCTCTTAAGTCCCTTGGTTACTAAGGTGATGCTTTGCTCCCTAATAATTGTTAAAAAGTACTAGTTATGATTGTACAAATATATTTCCCTTCTTTATACATCAAATAACAATATTTCATAATTATGAGAAAGTATTGTATGACTAATCTTGATTAAATAATTAAACTCTACACAACAAGTTAAGACTTAAAACTAAACTTATTGGTTAAAGGTAATATTAGCTATAGATGTTACATGATTTATTTAATATCATACTCATTAAGTCAAATGTTCAACATCTTTTTATAAGAGTTTGTCTCATATAAAGATACAAATGGTTTTACAATTTTAGACACTCTGCAATTAGAATTGTAGAAATATCCTTTATGTATATTAAATTATAATGCACTTTAAATTTTGAGATAAAGACAATAATCTTCTCCATTTGTATAATTAAATTAGTATTACAAATAAAGTAGACCTTCCATGTTGTGTATAAATAAATAGGGTGGAAAGATATACCAATGTTTTGTTGACATGAGTTGTATTTCTTTTTTTAAGTGATTAAATGAGTATTTGGTTACCTTGTTGTAAATCCCATTTAATCTGGCTAGCTTGATACTTGGCTAAGTTAAGAGTTTTTCCTTAATTGTTTAGGTCCTTATGGAAATCCCATTTAATCTGGGTAGCTTGATACTTGTCTAAGTTAAGAGTTTTTCCTTAATTGTTTAGGTCCTTATGGATATATATATATATATATATATATATATATATATATATATATATATATATATATATATATATATAATTTTTTTTTGATATACTGAAAATAGAATTAAAATCATCATTGGTTCTTTAATTCTTTATCTACTCTATCATGGTATCAGAGAAACAATCCTAGAAGCATTTTTGGATCTTTGCTAAAAAAAAAAAAAAAAAAAACTAGAAAAATTGGTTGCACCAGTTGATTTGGTGGGCTTGGAGAATCATAGAGAGGAGTCTACAACTGCCATTCTCAAATATCTGACAGCAGAATGACCCAGGCTCTAACCCAAAACTAATCTCTGACCTAGACCCGAGTGACAACCCATGATTTTACTGCTAGATAGATCGGTATCAGTATCAAGCTAGATGGTACCAACTATCCATTGTGGTCCTAAATTGTTAAGATGTATATCTTAGGAAGAGATAAGTTTGGATATATAAATGGTGGCCTCCCTCAACTTGAATAAACAGATCTAACATTCAGAAAATGGAGAATAAAAAATGATAATGTGAAAGGATGGTTGATCAATTCGATGGACCATTCATCAATGCTGCTTTATTCGTTTTCCAACTGCTAATGTGTGTGGGAGTCAATTGTTATCACTTTTTTTGAGGGAAATAATACATCTCATATGTATGAATTGAAAAGATGTGTGACTCGAATGAGACAAGCCGAGGGATCCTTTGAATCATACTACAATGGTCTTCAAGGTTTGTGGAGAGAAATTGATTTCTACCATCCATATTCGATTGCATGTGCGGGTGATATACAGAGGTGGAATTCTCTTCTACAAGAAGATAGAGTGTATACCTTCCTTGATGGACATTCAATTGCATGTGCAGGTGATATACAGAAGTGAAATGCTCTTCTATAAAAAAAAAATAGAGTGTATACCTTCCTTGATGGACTAGATAATAGACAAGATTCGAAGGGATGTACTTTGACTCCAGCCCGTTCCTACCATTGAATAGGCTTATGCTTATGTTCAATGAGAAGATATTAAGAAAGCAGTAATGTTTAAAGTCATAAAAGACATAACAGGTGTTGTTATGGCATCTAAGGAAAAAAGACCCAGATAGTCAAACTTGGGTCCTAATCTACAAACAACGGAAAAATAAATGCACTTATAAAGACTAAGGACTAATTGAGGGAGAGGGAAGTGGCTGCACTCATTGTGGGAACTCGAAGCAAACATGTGAAACGTGTTTTAAGTTACATGAGTATTTGAAATGGTGGAATGAACTCAATGCTTGAAAATAAAAATAAGTTGTTGGTGGATCAGGATGAGCTACAATGGTAAATATAAAACCTCACTTATCTTTTATGATGAAGGCAGCTGATTGTTTTGCAAGTAATGGCTGTGATACTAAGTGCTATTACATTAGATTTTATCTCTTGATACTTTGTTATATTCTGAAGATATATCTTGTGCTATAATATTTATGAACTTGTCATCGTATATGTATTTAGTGGTGGAGCTTAGTTTAAGCTGAAAGGATGCAGACAAACTTCGTTCATTTATAAGAAGCAAGTATTGACTATGTACTTGATGTATTTTTATTTATAAAAGCAAATGAGAAGTAGAATGAAGTGTTCCCTTTTCATTTTTTTCTTCTTTCACATAAATACACTCTTATTTTATTACAATTGGTATCAAAATAAGAAATTGATCTTTTGAGGGATCTTTTGAGGGACTGTGTGAGAGAAAACCAGTAAGTTTACCCACCAAATAGAACTTTAAATAATTGATCTATCCTTCTATGGCCTCTGTTAACCCAACAGGAACCTCTCTACCTATGTTTAATGGCCAGAACTACTACATTTGATCTATTAAAATAAAGACTTATCTTAGATCATTTAATCTTTAGGATTTTGTAAAAACAAGAAGAGAAGTCCCTCCACTTCTTAATAACCCCACTCTTAATCAAATTAAATACCACTAAAAAGAAGCTGCCAAGAGATATAGAGCTTTGTCTTGTATCCATTCTTGCTGTTGATGAAGTCATTTTTACAAGAATAATGGCATGTGAGTCTGGAAAAGAAGTTGGGAGAAGTTGAAACTAGAGTTCTAAAGAAGAGATAAAATAAAGCAAATGCATATCTTCAACTTAAGGAAGGAGTTTTCTGCTCATAATGAAGGAAATTAAGAAGGTGAAAGATTATATTGACAAGGTTATGAAGATTATTAACCAGATCAGGTTGTTGGGGGAAGAATTCTAAGAAAAGAGAATTATGGAGAAAGTGACGTTGACACTTCCCAAAAAGTTTAAAGCAAAAATCTCCTCACTTAAAGATGCTTAGGATATGTCTCAACTCACAATGACTGAACTAACCAATGCTCTTGAAGCTGTGGATCAAAGAAAAGCTTTTAGAGAGACAGAGAATTTAAGTGAAAGTGCTTTTATGGCATCTCACAAATCCAAAACTTGAGCATTTAAGTGGAGGAAGAGGTAAAGAGAAGAAGCATTAGTAGAACAATAGAGGGAAATATAAAAAATACAAGTTTCCACCTTGTCCTCATTACAAGAAGACCAACCGTACTGAAAATTATTGCTGGTATAGGCCATGAGTGCAATGTAAGACTTGTAAGCAATTTGGTAAGCCAATAACCTTTAGCTCAGCCAACTCAAGTCACTGAAATGTTGAAATTTATGAAGAGAAGTTATTTGTTGCTGCTGTTGTTGAAGAATGTTGTGCAACAGCTTAAGATTCTGATGTGTGCCTCATTGACAGTGGATGCACGCATTATATGACTACAAATTTAAAGAACTTTAAAGGCTTGGATTAAGAATATTCTTCCAAAGTCAGACTTAGAGATGGCAAACTTATTGATGTTAAGGATAGAGGTGCTATGTTTGCTCAAACTACTTCAGGTACAAAGTTAATTACTGATGTTTCGTTTGTTCCTGAAATCAGTCAAAGTCTTCTTAGTATTGGCCAAATTACTTGATAAAAATTATGCTTTGTTATTTAAGAATAAAACTTATAGATCCAGCTAGTGTGAAGCTTTTCTTAGTCAAAATGAACAAAAGAAGTTTGCCTCTTGAATGGAAACATACAGAGATTGAAGCCTTTGTTAGTGTAAAAGAAGAAACATCTTTTTGGCATAAAAGAGTTGGCCACACTAACTTTGCATCTCTAAAAATGCTCTAAGATAAGAAACTTATGACTAATATGCCCTCTATTAATGAACATTCTGGTGCATGTGGAATTTATCAAATGGGAAGTTAAGAAAGTCACCTTTCCCTATTAACCAAGCCTAGAGGACTAATGAGAAGCTTCAACTTATACACACAGATGTGTGTGGACCTATGAACATTCCCTCTTATACTGGCAGCAAATATTTTCTCTTATTTATTGATGACTTCACAAGGTTCTATTGGGTTTATTTTCTCAAGCAAAAGTTTAAAGTATATGTTATGTTTTAGAAGTTTAAAGCAACTATTAAAAATTAGTGTGTTTATTTGATCAAAACACTGAGTCTGATAATATCACCAAATTTAACTCTAATCAATTCAAAGATTTTCCTCAAAAGGCAAGGATTCTTCATCAGCTCACTGTCACTTATGCACCACAACAAAATGGTGTAAGTGAGAGGAAGAATAGGTCCATAATGAATATGGCTAGATGTCTTTTATTTGAAAAAGGTTTGCCTAAAGTGTTATGGGCAGAGTCTATGAATACTGTTGTGTATCTTTAAAATAGACTACCAATAAAGGCTATTAAGGGTAAGACTCCATATAAAGTGTGGATTGGAATAAAACCCTCAGTAGATCATTTTAAAATCTTTTATAGCATTTGTTATGCATATGCTCCTTAAGTTAGAAGAGATAAGCTAGATCAAAGAGCAGAAGTTAGAGTGTTTATTGGGTATAATAATGTTTCTAAAGGGTATAGGATTTTAAACCCTATCTCACAGTAAGTATATGTGAGTAGGAGTGTTGAATTTGATGAGAAAGGTTCTTGGGATTGGGAAAAAATGGTTGTTGCCACCTCTACTCAAATTTCAAATCAAGAGAAAATATCCCAAGAACCGGATGCAATCTTAGAAGAAGATGATTCTAATGATGAATTTGCTGTGAGAGGTACCAGGTCACTTGTGGATAGATATAGTAGGTGCAATGTTGCTTTGTTGGAATCTGTAAGTGTTAAAGATGCAATGCAATATCTTAAATGGAGAGCAGCCATGGAGGAGGAGCTTAATATGGTTAATAAAAATGATACATGAGTGCTTGTGCACAGACCTAACAGCATGCAAGTGATTGGAGCAAGATGGATCTTTAAACTTAAATTAAAACTCTGATGGTACTATAAATAGACATAAAGTAAGGCTAGTTGTGAAAGGGTATGCTCAGCAATAAGGGATTGATTTCACTAAAACCTTTGCACCATTTGTAAGGTTTGATACCATCAAATTGCTCTTTTCAATTGTAGCTCACCAAGGATGGCAGGTGTTTCACCCAAATGTTAAATCTGCCTTCCTTAATGGATTTCTTAAAGAAGAAATTTATAGAGAGTAGCCTGAAGGTTTTAAAAGAGCTAATGATAAGGTGTATTTGTTGAATTAGGCTCTTTATGGCCTAAAATAGGCACCTCGAGCCTGGTATGCAAGGATTGATAGTTACTTGCTTGAGTTGGGGTTCTATAGAAGCTAAAATGAAGCTACATTATATGTTAGATAGCAAAGAGAAGAAATCCTCATAGTTTCAGTCTACGTTGATGATTTGCTTGTGACTAGCAAATGAAGAAACTTTTTAAAATGAATGGCTTGGGTATTATGTCATACTTTTTGGATATGGAAGTTAATCAATCTTCTCAAAGAATTTTTATTTCTCAAAAGAAATATGCTAAAGAAATTCTAAAAAGATTTTGTCTAAGCAAAAGCAAACTAGTTAGCACACCTGTAGTCCAAGGAAAGAAGTTAAAGAAGGATGATGGTTCTACTTTAGTTGATGCTTTTATGTACAAAAGTTTGATTGGTTCTTTGTTGTATCTTTCAGTCATCAGACCAGATATCATGCATGCGACAAGTGTGCTATCAAGGTTTATGCATTCTCTAACTGAAATTCTTCTCAAGGTAGCCAAAAAGGTCTTGAGGTATATCTAGAGCACCATTGATTATGGTGTGTTTTACAAAAGGCTTATTAGCATGATGTTACTACGATTTATTGATAGTGACTGGGCTGGGTCACTAGGTGACATGAAAAGCACCTCAAAACATTATTTTACTCTTGGATCAAGTGTTGTTTGTTGAAACACAAAGGAGCAAGTGTCTGTCACAATAGAAGTAGAGTATATTACTACTTCAACTGCTGTTAACCAAGCTTTGTGGTTAAGGAAGATTTTGAATGACTTAAAGATTCAGCAATGCAATGTTACTAAGATTTTTTGTGACAACAAATCTATAGTAGCTATGGTGAAGAATCTAGTCTTTCATTGAAAGAGTAAGCACATCAAGATTAAATATTATTCTATTAGAGAAGCTGAAAAAGAAAATGAAGTTTAGATTTTAGATTATTATGATGAAGACTAGCTAGCAGATATATTCACCAAAGCATTGCAGAAACAGAGATTTGAATTTCTCAGAGAAAGGCTTGGAGTTTTTAAAAGAACTTACATCAAAGAGGAGTGATGAAGGCAGCTGATTGTTTTGCATGTAATGGCTATGATACCAAGTGCTGTTACAATAGATTTTATCTCTTAATATTTTGTTATATTCTAAAGATATGTCTTTTGCTGTAATATCTATGAACTTGTCATTGTAAATATATTTTATGGTGGAGCTTAGTTTAAGCTAAAAAGATAGAGACAAACTTCCTTAATTTATGGGAAGCAAGTATTAACTATGTACTTGATGTATTTTTGTTTATAAAAGCAAATGAGAAGTAGAATGAAGTGTTCCCTTTTCAGTTTTTCTCTCTTCTTTCACATAAATACACTTACTTTATTGCATCTTATTTCACAATTTGAATCTAAAAAAGAGCCAACAACTATTCTAAATGACCAAGGCAATATTAATTGTGTATTGCTTAGTTCTACTCAAGGAGATCATAGAGACTATATAGTAGACTTAGGGGCTATCGATCACATGACATTTTCTTTAAATGACTTTGTCAATAGACAAACCAAAGTTGCCCATGTTAATGGGCTCACATATCCAACCATGAGGGCTAGAACAGTAACCTTTCCTTTCTTTATCAAATACTTTATTTAAGTCAAGCAACTGAAGAGCTAAATTGTGTAGCCCTAATATATCCAAAATTGTCTCTTTCAAGATTTCTCATAAAGGAGATCATTAGGCATGGTACTAAAAAAAAAGGGTAATATTATGTGGATGACTTCAGTTCTAGAAGAGGAAATAATATGCAATAAAACTCAATAAGTGCCAATGAGAAACAAATATGGTTATGGTATCACTATTTAGGGCATCTATCATTTAGCTATTTGAAGCACTTATTTCATGACTTATTTTCAAATGTACACGATTTTAACTTTAAATGTGATACATGCATTTAGCTAAGAGTCATTGTGTGCCTTTTCCAATTAGTTTTAATAAAAGTGAGTTCCTTTTTCTTAATTCACTTTGATGTTTGGGGACCTTCCCCTACCACAATTATCCCTGGTTTTTGTTAGTTTGTAACCTTCATAGATGATTATACATGAAGGACTCAGCTGTACTTGTTAAGACATAAAGATGAGTGTTTGGTGTGTTTCAAGCATTTCATGCTATGATTCAAAATCAATCCTCAGCTAAAATTTAAATTTTGCACTAAGATAATGGAGAAGAGTATATTAATCAAGATTTTCAGGCTTATTTAAAATTGAATGGCCTTATTCATGAGACTTCCTAAATTAAGACACCACAATAGAATGGTATAGCTGAACGAAAAAAAAAAAATTCATATATTAGAAACTACATGTGCTTTGCTAATTGGAGCAAACATGCCTGTTAGATATTAGAATGATGTTGCTATTACAATAGTGCACCTATTGAATCAAATGTCCTTAAGAGTATTAGAGTTCAAAACTTTGCTAAAAGCTTTGTCTAACCATGTTTCTTTACCATCTGTGATGCTTATTCCACCACATGTATTTGGATATGTTGCTTTTGTCCATCTCCATAAAAATCAACAAACTAAGCTTGATCCTTATGTTGTTCGTTGTATTTTCTTAGGGTTTGCCACACATAAAAAGGGGTACAAGTGTTATAATCCTGCCACAAAACATACCTATGTCACCATGGATGTAACTTTCATAAAATTAGAAACTTCTCTATGCCTATATCCACTTCTACTCTTCAAAGGGAGACATGGGATGAAGAATAGAAATGGTGGGATTGCCTGAAATTCAAGGAGAGTCATGATAGTTAAGAAACTAACCAACTTGAGAAAGATGACAATAAGGTGATAGCTTTTGAAAGTCATGAAAATGGTGCAAAGATTGAAACAGAAATTGATATAGAGAGTAAAAAAAGATGGTTACATTATCAAGGAAAGCAAAAAAAGATGTTGTGAATCAGAAATTTCTATGGGAAGTACCCCTCTCTCTCATGTACCCAATGATCCACTCTTAAGTGGTTAGTTCTCTTATACCATCTTCTAATCATACTTTGGATACTTTTACTGGTTATCACTTACATTATAGGCATGGTAAGCCCTCAGCTTGATATTCTTTAGATGTTGTAGGAAAAGGATCAAAGAATCCAATTACTAATCAAGTGAGCATCCAAGGACTATCTAAACCACTTAAAGCATTTGCACTTAAGTTGTTTTCTTGTCATATTCCTTGCAATATTGATAAAGCCTTAATAGATCCAAAATGGTCTAAGGCAATTCAAGAATAAATGCAGGCACTATAAAAAGAGCAAAACTTGGGATCTAGTTCTGCTGCCAAAAGGAAAGAAAATGATTGGGTGCAAATGGGTGTTTTCAATTAAGCATAAGGCATATAGGTCCATTAAAAGGTTTAAAATGAGGTTAGTGGCCAAGGGCTATACAAAGACATATGGCATTGGCATAGATTATCAAGAGATGTTTTCACCAATGGAAAAATTGAACATTATTAGAGTCTTGCTATCTCTAGCAGCAAATTTAGGTTGGTCGCTTCATTAGTTCAATGTGAAAAATGCTTTCTTACATGTAAATCTTAGGAGAAACTATATATGGATATTCCACTAGGTCATATTGCATCAAAAAATGAAGTTGTCTATAAGTTGCAACGGGCATTGTATGGACTAAAACATTCACCTCAAGTGCGGTTTAGACAATTTAGCTTGGCAATGATAAAGTATGGTTTTCATTAAAGCAACTCAGATCATACCCTTTTATTGAAGCATAGAGAAGGAAGGGTAACTGCTTTGATAATCCATGTGGATGACATGATTATCAGAGGAGATGATAGAGAGGAAATCTCCAAACTTCAAGAATAATTGAGTACTGAAATCGAGATGAAGAATCTTGGAGGAATCAAATTTTTCTTGGGAATAGAGGTAGCTAGGTCAAGTTAAGGTATATTTCTTTCTCAAAGAAAATATGTATTACATTTATTGTCTGAAGTAGAATGATTGATTGCAAGCTAGTTGACACACCAGTTATTTAGAATCATAAACTTGAAGAACATTCAAATCAGCTACCCACTAATAAAGAGAGGTATCAAAGATTAGTCGGCGAGCTAATATATTTATCACACACTCATCTAGATATTGCCTATGTTGTTAGTGTAGTGAGTCAATTGATGCACAATCTTAGTAAGGATCATATGATGGCAGTAACTCGGATACTTTGCTATTTGAAATCTGCTCTAGGAATAAGACTCATGTTTTTTAAGAATAATCATCTCAATGGTGATGGTTACATTAATGCTGATTAGGCAAAAGTTCTATATGATAGAGGGTCCACATCCGGATCCTTCACCTTTGTGTGTGGTAATTTGGTTACATGGAGAAGTAAAAAAATAGAAGGTAATGGCATTATCTAGTGCTGAAGCAGAGTTCAGAGGGATAGCTAAGGGACTCTGTGAACTTCTTTGGCTGAGGAGGTTGTTAACTGAGATTGGATTTTCCACATAACTCTGAAATGAATTTGTTTTGTGATAACAAAGCAACAGTTGAGATTTCTCACAATCTGGTTCAACATGATTGTACCAAACACATTGAGGTGGACATACATTTTATCAAATAAAATCTTAAAGAAAAAGTCATCCAATTCCTATTTGTCCAATCATAAAACAAATATGCTTACGAAGGCTATCTCTAATAAAAGCTTCCACAGCTCATTAGACAAGTTAAGCATCAAAGACATTTATTCTCACAATCCAATTCAACATGACTATACCAAACACATTGAGGTGGACAGACATTTTGTCAAACAAAATCTCAAAGAAAAAGTCATCAAATTCCTATTTGTCCGATCAGAAAATAGATATGCTTACAGAGGCTATCTCTAATAAAAGCTTCCACAGCTCATTAGACAAGTTGAGCATCAAAGACATTTATACACAAACTCGAGGGAAGTGTTGGAATGAGTTGTATTTCCTTTTTTAATATAGAGTGATTAGAAGGGTAATTGGTTACCTTAATTGGTTAGGTACATATGGAACATCCTTTGTGTGTGTGTGTGGCTATATATAAATATATATAGCTAGATGGGATGAATTGGAGCTATTTCAGCATTTGCAATATCCTGTACATAGACATTGGAATAAATACTTTGTAAATATAGCCATGCCTGCACTAAAACTTGCAACACCATCTAATACAATATCTTAATTTTAGACACAACGTAAAGGAAAAAACACTTCCCAGCTATTGCAGTGGAAGAAATAAAAATCTGTAGTAATCAAGATGCATTACCATACCACAATTCCCATTGGCCCATGATAATTACTAAAAAGGGAAAAATCTATGCCAAAATTCAAATCAAATGATTGACCATATATATATATATATATAATGTTGTAAATTTTGATACACAGAAAATGAAATTAAAATCATCATTGAGAAATCAATGATATTATTTTATCATTAATAATATCAAAAAAAAAAAATCATTCAACTTTATGAAAAAAGATATTATGAAATTAGGCTTTTTGAAAACTTTTAACTTACCTAAGTCTTAATACCGATTTGACTCTTCTAAAGTAAATTATGACAAAACATGTCATAACAAATTTATAACACTCCAAAATAATATGATATATGTTATTAGTAATTGGAGGTTAAATTTATAAAGTTTTGGGGAAGAAGTTAAATTTGAATTGGAGTTGAAAGTGAAGTTTATGGTTGAACCTGATTAACATTATATTATTATTTTTAGGAGAAGCTTATGAGATTATGATTCTAAATGAATGGAAGAATGGTATATGTAAGTTGATTCTTGGTCCTTTGAAAACTATGCTTTGCTCTTGATATCATTATTGTAATCTGATTATTTAATTCCTCATTATGAGTCAATTTGATTTTATTTATAGCTGTTTATTCTTATTGCAATATAATTCATGCATATTGGCAAGTCTAGAAAGAGAGTTAGAGGTTATGAGATAAAGGAAACATAGCAAATGGTGATGATATTAGTAGCATGTTATGGAAAGATAGTAGAAAAGTTTGGCAAATATAATTTAATATTTTAGAGTTATGAGAAATATTATGAGATTGTGGATTACTATGATGATTGTTTAGCTATTTTGGATAGCAATAATTTTATTTTTAACACATTTATGTTATTGCAAATTGTGAGTTTGATGGTCTATGGTTTTAATAATCATGATATGCCTTCATATCACTATGAGATATTAAATTATATTTAGCATATTTGCTCTCACTAAAGGGATGCCACCAGCTTCATTTATTGCAGTAGGAAAGGTTACTCATAGAGAGGTGGAGCCACCACTAGAAAGTTTAACATAGCATAGATATGATTTTAATATCTATTTTGATTCTTTGGCATATCTTTGGATGTCAATAACCAATTATCGAGGCTTTTATATATGTATGAGGAATAATTGGAAACTAGAAAGAGTATGATTTGAGATTGATATGGAGATGTTATCATTTTGAGATTGATATGGAGATGTTATCATTGCATAGCATGTTGAAATTGATTGTCCAATTTATTCAACTTATTCTAAAAATTCTAATTATTGAGTTTATTCATTTAGACAACTTGTTTATTTGTTTATCTTCCCTATTGCATGATATATATTATAAATGCCAACTCATTGAGCTTTTTTCTAAAAGCTCACCCTTCTTAACTCACCAATTTTGTAGGAGGTTATACAGTTATTGATTACTAGGTATCAGTTAGAGCTTCAATTGACTAGCCTTCACGGTCTCGGGAAGCAAAGGAAGTATGAAAATACAAATAATAGAATCGGTGCTACAAAATTAGTCAATGTAAAAGTACAAATAATGAAAACACTTATAAATTGACAATTAAAATACAAGGGAAATTTTAATTTACTTGAGACGGCAATTTATTAATAAAAAAGCATGATTACATATTAATTTTTAATTAATAAATATGAAATCCAAATCTAATAATATAGAAATATAGAGCTAATTTTAAATAGTATTCTTTTTATATATTTATAGTGTCATTTTAAAAATTAAAATATTAATGTATAAATTTTCTATGGTAATTAACGCTTTATTTTTTGGCAAATATGATAATTAACGCTTACAAAATCATTTTTAATTAATATTTGATTTTAATTAAGTGTATTTTTTTATTTTCTCTATGATAAAAATATTTAAATAATTTATTTATATATTTATAAATCACGTAGAATTATATATATTATAGGTAAAATAAAAATTCTTTTATATACTCATAAAAGAAAAATTTTATAAATATTTTTCTTAATTATACGATTTTGTGGTAAAAGTATCTTAATTATATATATTTATAAAAAATTATAATTTTAGTTTATATTTTAATGTTCACTTTAGATATAAATTAATTATAATTTAATACCAAATACTATTGATATCTATATATTTTCCATTAAAAAAACTGTAATAAAATTTAAAATTTCATACTTTTAATAAAACTTAATTATATATGAATTAATAATAAACTATAAATACATCGTATAACATACATACTATAAAAAAAATTAATTAGAAATAAAATATTCATTAATTTTCTATTGATTTTTTTTATAGAAATTTTCTATTGATTTGAAATATATCATCGATGACTTAATCCCAAAGTCAAGTTACAAAAATATGGATCACAAAAATCATATAAAAATTTGTTTAATTTATACATCGCACAAAATTAACAAAATTAATTTGAAAAATATGAATCACACATTATAACATCAAAATTACAAACCGTGTAGAGTACAAAAGATGAAAAGAAAAGAGATCATATTACTTTGGAATCTCACGTGTAGATTTCATTTAACCAATTTATAGAAAATGTCAAGTAAATTAAAAATATCATTATAATTATTTAAATTATTTAACATAAAACTGTTAAATAATTATTAATTTTTAGAATTTACTCATAAATGGATCTACTTCCACAACTAAAATAGCTAATGCCACAATTTTTTAAATGCAATTTTCATTGTTTAATTTGATTATCCCTATAAAATGTCATTCATAAAAATTATAGTAATTATTTTTTTATATTAAGTGCAAAAAAGTTAGTATTCTTTGTATTTGAAAAAGAAAAATTAATATTATTTCATCTTCACTATAACTAATTTTTTGCTAAATACATCTCTAAATACCTGAATTATCGAGGTTTTTGCCTAACAGACACGAACTATTTTGTTTGCCTATCTCACACCTCACCTCCATGAAAACACATTACTCAAATACAAATTTGCACAGTACCCCAAAAGTGAGATATGCGCACACTTGAGTTGGCAAATGTTCGCCAAATGGACAATAAATGTCTGAGGTAGCACCATTATCTGTCGAAAATGTTATTATGTCCCTAAAAAAAGGGATTTGGGAGTAAAAATCCCAAATAATCTTGTGGAACATATTAACAAGAAATTGAGATATTATTTAGCTCTCTGGATTCTCTCTTCATTTCTCTTATGTTTCCCTCTTTATTCTTAGATTATCTGTATTTTGTTTCTTGGAATTCTTATCTTGCCAACTAAAAGATTGTAGAATCCACAGTGGTTTGGGCTGTCCTTGTGGTATGTAAGCAATAGCCATGAAAGTTTTAGGTGATTTGGGGCAAGAGAGGTATATTTACTGTATATTTTTTAAGAAAAGAAGCACAAAAAATGAGGAGGAAAATTTTCAATTTGGCAATCAAAATAGAGTCCACAAGCTGAGAACACAAAGCCTATATTCTATGATTTCCTGAAAAAAGACAAGATTGATTTGAATCTTGCTCCTTCATCTTCACCGTCCGGGCCAAGTGCAATAACAAAAGTGTCATCAAATGAATCGGATGATCATGAAGAAAGTAGTAGTTGCAACAGTTGTCCTTATTTTAGAAGAAAACCATAATTAGAAATTTAAATTCCTCTTTACTTTTTAGTCTTAGTCCCCCTCTTCAAGTTCTTTTATTAGTAAGTTTTGTTTTTGATTTCCAAATCAGAATAACTCATCTAAACAATCCAATGCTTTGTCATTAGGTTTCTTGTATCTTCTATGTGATCATGGCTAAACAAAAAGAGATATATATAAAAAGCAAGATAAAAAAAAAAAAGGGGAAAACGGCTTTAATTTTTATTAGTAATGTGGAGTGGAGTTGATGATCCGTGATGGATGGTTATCTTGTAATCAATCCTTGAATTTCAAAGTCAGTGATATGACTCTCTTTTTGCGTACAAGAATCTGTTTTTGGAACATCTCACTAGCTACCTTAAATGGTTTGCATGCAAGAGAAAGATGGAGATACAGGTGCCTAGTCAGCAAATAAATTTATCTTCACTTGCTTGTTAATGTATGAGGTTCATTTTCCTATTGACTGTGTAAAATTATGTTTAACTGATGCATTTTTATTAAGATATGAGATAGGAAAAAAAAAAAAAGTTTAAGTGTGTATCAGACAAAACACAATCGTTTAGGTGCCTAGAAATGTATTTGGCCAATATATTTTTGCATGATAAATGAAACATCAAAATTTTCATATTTCACAAATGGAGGAACTCCATCATGTTAATAGATTATGGATAGTTTGCAAAAGGCCTATTTAGGCTCTTACAATTGTGTCAAATAGTCACATAAGTCTTTAAATTATTTTGGGCTCCAATTAAACATTAAACTTTTAAAAATGATGAAAGAAATCTTTCAAATTTTCTAAAAATAGATTAAATAAGCCCTTAGAGACAAATAAACTCTTTAACTTCTAAAAATATATTGAAAAAGATAGAACTATACCTTATCTTTAATATAAATCTAGTCAAAACTGTGTACGAAGATCTTCTGGTGCACAAGGTCTTCATCAGCAATTTTGCGTAACTGATTTGCAACTTTTCAGTGGATATATATTGTAATCTGAAGTAAATTGATAAATTATTTTTTACTGAAAGATTCAAGAAACTTCTCTACAGATACTATGACAAAGATGATAAATATATACAGAATTTTCTTTAATTATTTAGCAAAGAACAACTTATTAATATACTCCAGAACACAGTAAATACTTACTAGATTGTTGCAAACTAGATACGCAGAATTGCTAATGAAGACATTGTGCACTAGAAAATTTTCTTCCATAATCTTAGCTGAATTTATATTAGATGTAAATTATAATTCAATTTTTCTATTTATTTTTAAAAGTTAAAGGACTTATTTATTTTTAAAATAATAAAAAATTTATTTAATCTATTTTTAAAATTTTAAAGTCTTATTTAAATTTTTTTTAATTTTAAATGCTTATCTGCCTTTTAAAACACTTTAAAAGTTTATACGAGTATTGGTTGATACCTAAGGGCCAAAAACAAGCATTTTGTCTTAATAATTTTATATAATCTATATTTGTGTACAAAATCTTACAATTTTAATTTAGTATTTTATATTCGTTCGTTTTTGTTTTTTCCTCCTTTTCTTATCTTGAAAAGTAACAAAGCTGAAGTAATCTAAAAAAGATTTCTGACTTTGTTAAAAAATAAATAAATAAATAATCCCAAAGAGATAATTATCCTCGAGAGATTTATTAAAGCATTGTAGAAGGTGAAGAACTTCGGTCCAGCCTGAACCTGAATCGGAAAAGATTCATCTACAGCATCAGATCATGGAAGACAAAAAAAATTCCGAGGAATGGATGGTAGATCATGCACTCCAACAGGTTATTTCTAAACTAGCCCCAGGTCAGAAAAGAAAAGTAGCTTTGCTTGTTCAAGCATTTGAAACGGTCGTTCCATTACCGGAAACTGGTACTAGTCCGACGTCTAATGATGCTGCTTCTTCACTTGCAACTCCAGTTCAAACTGCAACTGCTTCTTCATATGAAAAGGGTTCTGGAAAAGGGAAAGAAACCAATTTTGGAATCTCTCTTCATATATCATCATGCCCTGACATGATTTACAAAGATGATCAAGACCAAGTCGGTGACTCCTGCACAGCAGAAGAGGGCATTCCAGAGTCTCGTTCTGAGGTCAATGAACCAAGTTCAGAATTTGGTTCCAGTTATACAGAATCAATTATTTTGACTTCTGAATTCACTTCCACAGGCTTGAAGGAAAATTTCGGAGCTCTCAATCCTGATAATAGCGACCACAATTACATTGTCAAAGATGATGACCATGATTCTATTAATTACTGTCTAGTGGAGCTAGGAGAAGCAAACTTACGTGATAAGCCTCCCCCAAAGTCAGCTGAAGTTGCAAGCAGCGGTCATGATGAAGTTTCACTAAATGGAGAAATTCTCCAAGAAGTCCACACAGAAGTAAGTTTGATTTCTGCTTCAGAAGTCCATGATCGTGATTTTGGATTCAACGGTGAAACATTGGTGTCAAATTGTCAAATCAATGCCACTGGTGAACAATCAGATGAACCCAAAAGCCAAATCCCGAAGAATTTAGGAGGATTGATTGCAGATTACAAAGCAAATTCTTCTGTTTCTGTAGCTGAACTGCCGGAAGAATCACCTAAAGCTACTGAAGGAGAATTTACTCCACATGAAGAATCTAAGTTCGGTTCTGCTGATGCAGCACAAGAAAAGCAGAAAAATATTATACTTCGGTACTTTAAATACAAGCACATGGTTTCCGGCGGTGCAACTCTACTTGATGAAGGGCCAGACAAGGAAGAACAAGCAGATGATGCCAACAAGTCCTATGGAATGAACAAAGATTGTTCTCATCAAGGTTTTTCTCGGGACATAGATACGGAGAATCACAACGAAGGCAGCCAAAAGATTGAACTCCATCAGATTGAAGACATAAGAATGGTTGAAGAAGCAATTGATAAAATCCCACTTCCAGATATTCAAGATGAGTCACCTGATGATCATTCAGTCGCCAGTAATGTAATTCTACATCAGGAGCACCTGGAAAAACCACCTGATGGAGAAGGGGAATTTTACATCTCAACTTCCATTGGTTGCGTGCCAAAGAAAGTTATGGAGAATCCAACAGTACAAAAGCAGAGCAGAGCTCAATGCTGAATCCAAAAGAACCACGCCTGTATTCTGACAACAGTGCCACTGCAGAGAGAGATAAAAACAGTCGAGGGAAATAAACGTAAATCACCAGTGTGTAAGAGCTGGAGCAATCTGAAAAAGCTATTCTTCTTATGAGATTAGTTAAGGCATTGGAAAAGGTTAAAAAATTCAATCCACAGGAGCCTCAGTTCTTGCACTTGAACCCTGAGAAGGAGGCAGAGAAAGTTCATCTAAGGCATCAAGATATGGAAGACAGGAAAAATCCTGATGAATGGATGCTCGATTATGCACTTCAACAGGTTGTTGCTAAACTAACTCCTGCTCAGAAAAGAAAAGTGCAGTTGCTTGTGGAAGCTTCTGAGACCGTCATTCCTACTATTGAAAGGTCAAATGCCCCTTGCAGCAGCTAGTATAGATGCAAAATCCATCAAGCCTGAAGTTAGTTTGTAAGGCAAGAATATATCCCTTAGTAGACATAAGAACAAGTGCAGAGCATCCAAAAATAAGACCAAACATGGATACGATGAAATGAAAATATATTAAACTGCACAACCTGACCTATTCTTTGTTGAATAAATGTGCAGGTATGGTGACAAGAAGGTATATTTGATGCTTATTTCAAATGGCTCTATAGCATCATTAAAAGTTTCAGCAAAATTTATCATGTCATTTGGAGATTAAACGTCAAGCAGATAGATTAGTAATTTTTGGAGTTTCTAAGTACTTGTGGAGAATGAAGAAAGTTTATAGAGGGTGTGTGCTTGTATATATATCCTGTAGGGTGTATTCTATGTGTTATTGATACAGTTTCAGTGGATTTTAGATGATATACTTACAATATCTAAGCATCAAACGCCACTGTTATGAAAGGCAAGGTCTAATTTCTGCATATTTTTAGGACAATGATCTTATCAAACTTTATCAATCCAGAAAATGACTGAAAATACGGGCAACTCTGATACATAAAACAACTATAAGCATCACTACATGACAGCTTTTCGCCTATGGAAATGAAGCATTTCATCCCAAAAGAAAAGGAAAACAGAGTGACAGAAAGACAGGTGGGAAGGGGAGGCAAAGGAAGAAAAAAAGTTTCTTGTCGCTGTTCCAGAAATATTTATCAGTGGAAGATTAGACCCGCCACAGGGCCGGTTCCGGTTCACCTAAAAGGGTGAAGGTGAACTGGAATTAGAATCGTAAACCCCCTCAATTTCGATTTCTGTTCTATCAAAGTTCAAATCAAACAGTTTAAAATTTTTTTCAGATTTTATCTAATATTTTAAATAAAAAAAGTGATTCGATCCGAACCCTCTAATTCATTTATGATTCAAGTTAAAAATAAATTTAACCGGTCCTGATCTTATTTAAATTGGTCCGATTCCGATTCTAAATCAGCTTTTAGCTATGCCTAGTAAAAGCAAAATAATAATAATAACAATTATTATTATTATTATTTTGTAGTAAATTTAAAATATTAGTAAGGACAAAACTAAAAATTTAGTGGGAGAAAATATATTAAAGTGAAATGTCAAAAGAAATAGATGAAGTCAATAAGATAATATTACTTTTGGGGCAAATTTAAAAATTCAATAAGGCAAACCTATAATTTTATGGAATTAAGGGGTAACCAATACATTAGTGTAAAACTTCGGCACCAGATATATATATATATATATATATATATATATATATATATATATATATATATATATATATATATATATATATATATATATATATATATATATATATATACACACTCATTCAAATAGGTGTGATTATTTCATATTTGTTTAATAAATATGTAAGTTTTATTTTCAACCAATTAAAATATTTTTTAAGTTTAAATTAATATTTATTTCTAATTAAGGGTAAATTATAGTTTAATCTTTGAGATTTTATAAAATTTGTAATTTAGTCTCTGAATTTTTTAAATTAAATAATTTAATTCCTGAGATTTAACAATATCTATAATTTAGCCGTTATCGTTAGAATTATGTTAAGTTATCATTAATTTTAGTAAAAGTGATCAGAAGCTCTTATCTTTATTTTTAATATGAAAAGAATTTAGCCTCTAAACTTTTATTTTTTTTAATAAATTTAGTTTCCAAGATTTTGTTTTATTAATAATTTAATTCCTATATTTTTAAATGTGAGTTCCATTAAATTAAAAATTTTAAATTTAAATAATTAAAATATGAATTAATTACTTTAAGGTTCTTAAAAATTTTAATTATTTACAAAATCATCCATGTATTTTATAAATTGATCCCTAAATATTATAACTATTTATAAATAAACCTTTATAATTTGTAAAATTCAAATTATATCATTATTATTTTAATATATGTATATGTATATATATATATATATATATGTATGTATGTATCACATAAACGTCAACACTTTTTTACACTTACCAAAGTTTCTTTTTTGTCTTCACAAAACAATTTTACTTTCCCATAAAGCCTTAAGCCATATAGAACTCTCTCTGTAAAATTTAAACTTCATTTTTTCTTCCTCTCTTCTTCTTCTTTCCTATGTAATTTTTCATCTTCCTTTTTTTTTCTATTATACTTTTCTAACTTCGGCACGCCACTCCTTCAATCGAAACCCATCGCCATCGATTCAAAGGCCTGAAGGCCTCCTTTGCTCGTCTCCTAGCCTTCCATGTGAGTTTTACACTCTCTTGGTCTTGCCTTACGCTATTTTAAGTACTTTCTCTAATACATTTTCTTGATTCATGCATTCTTGAACCATTTATTGGCTCTAATAGCCATTTCTTGATTAAATAAATATTGGGTCTTGTCTAGACATTGTCAATTTATTGAGAATTTGAAGGAATTTGAGAAATATTAGAAGAAATTGTAGGTACCTTTTAATCTTAACATTCTTGAATAAATTTGATACCTTTTGATCTTTTGAGCTTATTTGTGCTTTGGGAAGTGTAAGGTAACCTATTGATGTTTGAGATTGGATTTAGATTTATTATGAAAATATCTTCAACCTCTTCTAGTTTGACACCTACTGTGGCACCTGCTATGTGTCACGGGGCCACATCCTAGCCCGGATAGTAGTCCCGTGCGTTGCCTGGACTTCCACTCAATCTAGGCCAGCCTATTCGTATTCAAGGACCTTTCCCCTTATAGAGAATTTCCAATATCCTTATCGAGGGTCTCCCACATATCTAGCCCAGTCATTGAGCACTAGTATTCCATGTAGCACGATGTCGCCCTTCATCGTGTACATCTATA
Organism: Hevea brasiliensis; assembly: GCF_030052815.1. Taxonomy (NCBI): domain Eukaryota; kingdom Viridiplantae; phylum Streptophyta; class Magnoliopsida; order Malpighiales; family Euphorbiaceae; genus Hevea; species Hevea brasiliensis. The sequence continues at coordinate 24,726,007 of NC_079495.1, read as the reverse complement.
AGCATCTTTCAAAAGTATAGCAATAAGCATCATCTGACTGTATGGCTGAACCCAAAGCCAATGTATAATATTTGTTCCCCTATACTGAGTAGCATCATTGGCCCTTATACCGAGTAGCATCGTCAGCCTTATATAGAAACCTCGAGCCTAGGAGAGACGCGCACTACACGCCCCTCGGCCTTGTAGTGTCCATGAAGCTCCTTCTTCATGGAGACACTGAGCTCCTATCTCACGAGAGCCCGATGCCCGTCGCCTAGTACAATGAGTATATAGGGAGCTCACTTAGAGTCACGCCTTTGCGCCAGTGACCCTGGAGATGGTGGAGAGATTGACACCAAACATAGCAACTAGCTGGGCCCGATTGTGCTCACCAGTGGCCAACTAGTCACACCCCCCCTAAAAAGCATTAGGAACAAAGTGACTTCTAGCAGGAGGAGACATCAGTATGTCTCAGTGGTCACACCCCCCTGCACTTTTTCATATTTATAAAAGTGTCCGCCAAACTTCTCTTTCTCATCAATTGTACCCTTTAACCATCTCATAGGCCTACGGCTTGGCTGGGTTTGGCCAATCCTTGTGGGGTAACGGGCTGTCCCCCTTACATTCTCCCCCACTTAGACAATCGATGTCCTCATCGATTTGCCCTGAACACCTCCTATTGAATAAAGCTCTCCTAAACATCTTGTGCCTCTTCATGTTATTTGCCATGTTGAACAAAGCTCTCCCAAACATCTTGTGCCTTTTCCAATCTTTCATCATGTCTGGTTCTCACATACTGATCTCATGATTCCCTTATGTATCTTCATATGAACTTATGTGTGCCTTCATACACCTTCTTCATATCATTCTTGATACGGTTTCTACCCGTAGTTGCTGATTCCACTAAGAAGAAAGACCAAAGGACCGTCTTCAAAACAAGCCAAGAAACTCCCTTGAACCTTCAACCCTTCACCTTGAAGATGGAGAATTGAAAATATAATTCCCAAGAAAGACAGCCAAGGACAAGACCAATTCTCCTATGCTGATGAACAACCTTGAACATATAATAAAACTTAACAAATCAAAGCAAGAATTTGCTAAGAAAAATAAAGAGAGTTCTAAGAAGAACTTTGAAGCAAAGCTCCAGCAATTTTGCTCAAAAAATTACCATATGAATTCTATCTCCAAAATGAAACAAAAGAAGGCAGAAATATGGGTTGGTGTATTCTGCCAAGACATTTCAACAACCATGGGACATGTGCAAGTCTTGGTTAATACACCAATCTCTCCTAAAAATAGATACAAAGTTCAAACATTAATAGGAAGGTCAGATTTGGTAGGCTACAAAAGAGATGTTTTGTCTTGAAGCTAAAAGTAGTAACTTTGTTTTTCCTATAAATAGTTGAAGCATGGCTAGAGCTCTTGGACAAAGTTATGGCTTCAAATCTTTGCAAAATGGATAAAAGCATCTTCAAAAGGTTGGTGGAGATGGGCTGCCAATTGTGCTGCCACCTAGGCACTCCATTTGGGTGCCACATTGGATGCCAACTAGGATGGACTTGCTGATGTGGCTGCCACATGTATGCCACCTTGGACGGTTGCCACTTGGTCTCTTGGCTCCTCAAATATGCAAAGGAATGTACAGTAAGGTTGGCTTCCCTCTTCCAAGTCAAAACAGAATACTTGCAAGATGTTGGACTTGGTGATGTACTTATGCACCAAGCCTTGAAGCTTCTTAGCCATTGCTCTAGTTATTGGCCCTTGGTGTGGAATTGGTGCAACCAGTTCCTCATCATCATCTCCCTCTTCGAAAGAATTCATCCTTGAATTGTCATCATCTGCATAGAAAGGAGCAAGATCAGTCACATTAAATGTAGCACTTACACCATACTCACCTGGAAGGTTTATCTTGTATGCATTGTCATTAATTCTCTCTAGCACTTGAAAAGGTCCATCACTCCTAGGCTGAAGTTTTGATTTCCTTTGTGTAGGAAACCTCTCCTTCCTCAAGTGAACCCATACAAGATCACCAGGTTGGAACACCATCTTCTTTCTCCCCTTGTTAGCTTGGGCTGCCCTCCTCTCATTCGCTTTCTCCATTTGTTGCTTTGCTTATTGATGCATTTGTTTCACCATTTCAGCTTTCCTTTTGCCATCTAAACTAGCAAGCTCATTAGTAGGCAAAGGCAACAAATCTAAAGGAGTTAGTGGGTTAAAACCATATACAAGTTCAAATGGTGAATAACTAGTAGATGAATGCATAGACCTGTTGTATGCAAATTCTATAAATGGTATGCACTCCTCCCAAGCTTTCAAGTTTTATTTAATCATTGCACGTAGAAGAGTGCCCACAGTCCTATTGACAACTTCTGTTTGCCCATCCGTTTGTGGATGGCAAGTGGTAGAGAAACAAATTTGGTTCCTAATTTTCCCCACAAGACTTTCCAAAAATGGCTTAGAAATTTCACATCCCTATCACTAACAATTGTTCTAGGAATGCCATGCAATCTAACTATCTCCCTAAAGAACAAAGAAGAAATGTAAGATGCATCGTCAGTCTTGTGACATGGTATGAAATGAGCCTTCTTGGAAAAACGATCAACAACAGCAAAAATATTATCATGTCCTTTCTTTGTCCTTGGTAAACCCAAAATGAAATCCATGGATAAATCTACCCAAGGTTCACTAGGAACACTCAATGGCATGTATAGACCATGCGGCCTTACTTTGGACTTTGCCTTCATACAAGTCACACATCTAGCACACACTCTCTCTACATCCCTCTTCATGTGTGGCTAATAAAAATGTTCCTTTAAAATTTCTAAGGTCTTTGCAACCCCAAAATGTCCCATTAAACCACCAGCATGTGATTCTTTAATAAGCAACTCTCTAATTGAGCATTTAGGCACATATAATTTATTTTCCCTAAATAAGAAACCATTATGCCTATAAAATTTATCATATGCAGCATGTTCACAAAAGGCAAACACTTTCCCAAAGTCATCATCATTAGCATACATTTCTTTCACATGTTCGAAGCCTAAAAGTCTAGCGTCAAGCATGGAAAGTAAAGTGTACCTCCTTGAAAGTGCATCAGCCACCACATTCTCTTTGCCTTGCTTGTATTGAATCACATATGGGAAACCTTCAATGAATTCACTCCATTTGGCATGGTGCTTGTTGAGCTTGTTCTGCCCCTTTAAGTACTTGAGTGACTCATGGTCACTATGAATGACAAACTCCTTCGGCCATAAGTAGTGTTGCCAAGTCTCAAGTGCACGCACCAGAGCATACATCTCTTTGTCATAAGTGGAGTAGTTCAATGTAGCCCCACTTAGCTTCTCACTAAAGTAGGCAATCGGTCTCCTTTCTTGCTTCAAAAAAGCTCCAATACCCACTCTAGAGGTATCACATTCAATCTCAAAAGTTTTAGAAAAATCAGGTAAAGCAAGTAAAGGTGCAGAACACAATTTCTCCTTAAGTGAATTAAATGCATGCTCTTGTTCTTCCCCCCACTTGAATCCCACATTCTTTTTTACAACTTCATTCAAGGGTGCAGCTATGGTACTAAAGTCCTTTACAAATCTCTTATAAAAACTAGCCAACCCATGGAAGCTCCTCACATCACTCACGGACTTAGGTGTAGGCCACTCTCTAATGGCTCTTACCTTGTCCTCATCAACCTCAATTCCCTTGCCACTCACCACAAATCCTAAGAAAATAACTTTGTCCATACAGAAAGTGCATTTCTTAAGATTGGCATACAAGTGCTCTTTTCTCAACACCTCAAAAACTTGTCTCAAGTGCAGCAAATGATCATGCATATTTTGGCTATATACTAGGATATCATCAAAATACACTACAACAAATTTTCCTAGGAAAGCACGCAACACATGGTTCATCAGCCTCATAAATGTACTAAGTGCATTGGTCAAGTCAAATGGCATGACTAACCATTCATATAGTCCATATTGAGTCTTAAAGGCAGTTTTCCATTCATCTCCTAATTTCATGCGAATTTGGTGATAACCATTCTTTAAGTCAATTTTAAAAAATATGCACGCACCATGCAACTCATGAAGCATATCATCGAGTCTAGGTATGGGATGTCTATACTTTACAGTGATTTTGTTGATTGCTCTACAATCGACACACATGCGCATGGTCCCATCTTTCTTAGGCACCAAAAGAACAAGTACAGCATATGAGCTCATGCTCTCCTTAACATGGCCTTTTGCTAGAAGCTCCTCCACTTGTCTTTGAAGTTCCTTAGCCTCTTCTGGATTGGTTCTATAGGCTGGCCTATTTGGGATTACAGCTCCAGGCACAAATCTATTTGGTGCTCTATGCCTCTAATGGGTGGTAGCCCATTAGGTATTCCTTCAGGGAAGACATCTTCAAACTCCTGCAATAAGGGCAAAGCACAACTAGGAATGGATGGGTCAAGGTTAGAAACATTGGTGAAAGCTCCCTTACAAATTAGCAAAGCCATTGGCATACTAGAAAAATATGCAGTCCTCACATCCTTGGCTTTTGCTAGCAAACTGACTTTATTCTCTCCACTCTTCTCACAACTCTCCTTTTACCCCGAGCCCTTTCCTTTTGGTTTCACTCTTTTTGAATTTTCTCTCTTCTCTTTCTCTCCCTCATTTTTCCCTCTTACTTTTTCCTCTCTTTCTTTTCTTTCTTTCTCTTTTTGCACTCTTAGCTCGGCCTCTCTTTGTTGTTGCTTATTCATGGTCTGTTCTATCCTTAATTGATCTTCAAAAGCTTGTGCGGGTGATAATGCTGCTAAAGTAACCCTTCGTCCATCATGATCAAAGGAGTACCTATTCCTAAATCCATCATGCACTACCTTCCTATCATATTGCCATGGTCTCCCTAGCAAAATATGTCCAGCATGCATTAGCACCACATCACACAACACCTCATCCTTATACCTTCCAATAGAAAAAGCCAACATCACTTGCTTGTTCACCTTAATTTCCCCACAGTCATTTAGCCATTGCAACTTGTATGGTCTAGGATGCTTGATGGTGCGCATGCCAAGCTTTGCAACCATGTGTGTGCTGGTAACATTCACACAACTACCACTATCTACAATCATGCTACAAGTTTTACCATTCACTAAACATCTAGTGCGGAAAATATTTTCCCTTTGTAGTGCATCTCCCTCTTCTTCCTTTGCTTGTGCACTTAGTGCACGCCTAACCATCAGAATATTTCCTCCCACGGCATGCTCTACATCACTAGCTTCCTTCAAAGGAGGCATACTCTCACTAGCATCATCATCATCAACATCATCATCTTCTGATTCGATCTCCCCATTCGGCCTCATCACCATCACCCTCTTGTTAGGACATTGAGATGCATAATGTCCCTTCCCTAGGCACCTAAAACATTGGATATCCTTAGTTCTCCCACTAGAGGTATTCTGTCCTTTGCCTTTCTCAGTCACACTAGGCTTTTCTCCACCCCTAGTCTCCTCTTTCTTTTCCTTAGAAACAGCCTTGGAATCATTAGTTTCATCCTTCTTCCAATTCGGTTTCCATGGAGCATTATTGCCCAAATTCATACCTACACCCATTTTGAATGCTTTTTTCTTCTTTAGTTATTTTTCTATCTTGATTGCCATATTTAACATGTCATCAAGCTCTACATAGTGTTGTAGCTCCACTATGTTGGCAATATCAAGATTCAGCCCCTTTAGGAACCTAGCCATAGTGGCTTCCCTATCCTCCTCTATATTGGCTCTTATCATAGCCATCTCCATCTCCTTGAAATATTCTTCCACACTTTTGTTTCCTTGCACCAGCCCTTGCAACCTTTGGTGCAACTCCCTATAGTAATGTTGAGGTACAAATCTATCCCTCATGATTTGCTTCATCTCATCCCAAGTTTCAACACCCCTCATCCCATTTCTCCTTCTTTTAGTGAGCAATTGATCCCACCAAACTATGGCATAATCTGTAAACTCAACTACTGCAAGCTTCACCTTGTTTTCCTCACTATAATTGTGACAATAAAAAATGAGATCCACCTTCCTCTCCCACTCCAAATATGCATCCGGATTGGCTTTGCCTTGGAATGACGGAATTTTCATTTTGATCCCACTAATGTTACCATCCACTCTCCCTCTCCCTCTTGCTTCCTCCATATTACCTCTTCTCAATTTTCTGCCTCCACCTCTTCCACCCCTATTACCTCTCATCCCTCTCGGTCTATGGTGTTCATCATGTGTAGTAGAGTGCTGGTCATCCTCTTCATCAGAATCATCATCATTTTCATCCCCCCAATCACCTATAGGTGGTGCATTGTTCACTCTAGATCCCCTAGCCCTATTCTGCCCCTCATTTGTGTTTTATCTACCATTCCCACTATTCTGCTCTATTCTTTCAATTCGGTCAGCTAGGTTGCTAAATTGTCTACCAATTCTTTCCAAATGTTGAACAAGTGCTTGCTGGCAAAAAGGATTATCCATATTAAGTCCACTAGTTTGTTCTTGTGACATTTTTAATACCTGCACAAAAAAGTTAGTAAAATAGAAAACAACCTCACAAATTCACTCAATTTTTGGTCACTCAAGTGTTTGTACTCAGTTTATAGGCTTTTACCCTCTTGAAGTTCTTGCCACTCGATGCCTTTTTCCACTCAAGCTTGCTTACCAAGTTCTTATCAGAACTACTACAATTCCAGCAAGCTTAAATCAAGTTTTAATATATGTTCAAGCACAAACTCAAGCAAAACGTGTGGAATAAGTGTTTGTTATGACACTTGAAGCAAGAAATGAAGACACCAAGCTCTAGAGCAATGAAGTGAAATAGGAGTCGAAATTAGCTTCCTATTTTTGCCTCTCCCAGAAAAAAAGGCAAAGCTGGAATTTTGTAAAACTGTTTTAAGGGTAGCAACAAGATATAATTTTAGTAGGGAAAATCAAGTCTAGAGGTTCCAGAAAGAACCTTGATGTTTTGGATTTCTAGGCTTAATTTCGCCTACAAAGCACCCCTATGAAGTTTTAGAATTTTCTGGGTTGGTTTGGTTATACCTCCCCCAAAACAACCACCAAAAAGAAATGTTGAACTTACAATATTCCAGCACTCAAACATACACTTTAGCACCTTTTTTTACCTTTTTTTTTTTCTTCTTTCTTTTTGTTCTTTCTTTTTTCTTATATATATCATGTAACCACACAATAGATACACTCAACACATCCAACACTAAACACTTCAACAACACACTTCATAAGCCATAAAGATGCAAATAACCAGGTTGTGAAGAAAAGGTTTAAGGTAGAAAACAACACAAATGTGAAAAAACTAGGGAAATAATAACAGATGCAAGAAAGACTCTAATATACCCTAAGATTAGTAGTATTGAGTATTAACTCACTACTAAGCCTTGAATATGTTCAGATTTTCTTAAAAACACCAGAAAACACAAGGACTTGAAGAACCTTCAAGGCTTAAACATCGGGAAGAAAAAAGAAGGGGAAAGGCAAAAATAAGAACACAACAAAATGGATGACCAACCTATTTTGAAGAGAGCCTAAGCTCTGACACCAAATGATACAGTTTCTACCCTTAGTTGCTGATTCCAATAAGAAGAAAGACCAAAGGACCGTCTTCAAAACAAGCCAAGAAACTCCCTTGAACCTTCAACCCTTTACCTTGAAGATGGAGAACTGAAAATATAATTCCCAAGAAAGACAGCCAAGAACAATACCAATTCACCTATGCTGATGAACAACCTTGAACATATAATAAAACTTAACAAATCAAGGCAAGAATTTGCTAAGAAAAATAGAGAGAGTTCTGAGAAGCACTTTGAAGCAAAGCTCTAGCAATTTTACTCAAAAAATTACCATATGAATTCTATCTCCAAAATGAAACAAAAGAAGGCAGAAATATGGGTTGGTGTATTCTGCCAAGACATTTCAACAACCATGGGACATGTGCAAGTCTTAGTTAATACACCAATCTCTCCTAAAAATAGATACAAAGTTCAAACATTAATAGGAAGGTCAGATTTGGCAGGATACAAAAGAGATGTTTGGTCTTGAAGCTAAAAGTAGTAACTTTGCTTTTCCTATAAATAATTAAAGCATGGCTAGAGCTCTTGGACAAAGTTAAGGCTTCCAATCTTTGCAAAATGGATAAAAGCATCTTCAAAAGGTTGGTGGAGATGGGCTGCCAATTGTGCTGCCACCTAGGCACTCCATCTGGGTGCCACATTGGATGCCAACTAGGATGTACTTACTGACGTGGCTGCCACATGTATGCCACCTTGGATGGATGCCACTTGGTCTCTTGGCTCCTCAAATATGCAAAGGAATGTACAGCAAGGTTGGCTTCCCTCTTCCAAGTCCAAACCGAATACTTGCAAGAGGTTGGACTTGGTGATGTGCTTATGCACCAAGCCTTGAAGCTTCTTAGCCATTGCTCTAGTTATTGGCCCTTGGTGTGGAATTGGTGCAACTAGTTCCTCATCAATTCTCATGTTAGGATTGTGGCATGGTTGCCCCACTCGATCAATGATGGAAGTGCCATATTCTTCCTTGTGACACTCTCCCCCGCTTAGACAGTCAACGACCCTATCGACTACCACTGTTATTGCCGTGGCATTGCATTTTAGCGAGTTCTCGCTTTGATGGATCTATTCAATCATCTGCATACTCTCCCACTTAATTCTTTATGTATCATTTTATGATGGTTCCTCCGATGCTTCATTTCTCTGTATTGTGATGAACACACCTCCGCATGAATATCATCGGGCCATTGCTAAGTTATTCACGTGGCTTTGCCTCATGGTTGTACCATCATAAGTACCTCGTAAAATAATCACAATACAAATCAATAGTGTTATATATGAACTCAAGCATAAGGAAATAATGGTATTCAATTGTGGAGCTATGATATAATATTATGGTTGCCAATATGAACAACATAGTCATCATGTAAATGAATAGAGAAACTTACACATTATCGATTTCGTGTATCACCATGTTTCCTTCTAGAACTTGCATTATGCTCGTGGGACTCATTGCTCATGGTAGTTTAGCCCTCATTTCCTACTGCACACCCATTGTTCGTACACCCATCTCTTGATGCTATCGCCTATTGACGATAAACAATTTTTGGCTACCAATTGCTTTCGCTCGCTTCGTTCTCTTCCTATTTGGTTTTTTAATTCATCTTGGTACCACAAAATGAGCTTTACATTCATGTTCTCTTAAGGTCTCCACCTTTTGGTTACTTCTCATTTTCTAATTGGGATGTGGTTGACACCTCAAAGGGATACCATACTGCTTATGATTACACTCTCCACCTGTAAAATTTCCACAAGGTTGCGTCGAGGGACTTCTCTCATCCCACATTCTTTTCATTTTAGTTTCCTCAGTGAAAATCACATATACACGACTGCCACAGTCATCAAGCTCATCTCATTATCACAACCTAAATGCTTGGCCATTACAATTGCTTAGATCTTCCACAGATGTCTATATCTTTATTTGACACCACTATCCTTACAATTGTGACCTAAGATCATTTGTTTGCCTATAACTCAATTTCACTTAACAAGCGCTTTGTCATTTTTATGTATTCTCACTTCATAGGTATTCAAGGCCTCAAGCTCTATTGGCACACCCATTCATCGTGGAGTCATTACCCTCTCCTCAAAAGATTATATCTAATGAGGCGTGCAGCCCCCCACACGTGGTATCACCACTTTTATCACAATGTGGCTCTCATGACCACCATCTCATATTTCAAACTTGTTTTGGCAAGCTCTATCATATAAGCTACCAGCATCTGCATGATGACTTGGTTACTAGTACCAAGCATCCAAGACTTTGAGTTTTATATGAATATTCGGGCTACCGTTTGCCAACGCAACTTCATTGTGCTTGCATGCACAATTGGGCCTCCGCCCTTTCTTGTGTTACCACAAGCCAACTCTTTACATCCAAATTAATATTTGGGTTTCTTACCCTTTCTAGGCTTAACGTAAGCCATATAAATTTCTACGCAACTTGATTTGGGATCCACCTATCCCTTTTTCGAATTCATCTCATAGCTGATTTTAACTTCAGCAGCTCTTAGCATCTATCGCTTCATAATTAAATGGGATTCAATGGAATCCGTGCATAATCCGAACTTGCCATCAATGGCATGTTACGACCATCTCATCTCAAGTTGCACTCTAGCAACAGTTTCACTTTCTATGTTATCCATAGAATAGCAATATTCTTATCTCAAGGGACTCAGTACAATACTCATCCTTCATTTGAAGGTTATTGTGGCCAACCGTTATGGCTATTCTCCAGGCGAGAAAACAATCGTCACAATATCAATTAGGGTATTTCAACCCATCATTCCGAAGGTTTTCACAACTATTAAGCTATCTCAAATTTCCCATCTCTTTACCCGCATAGAATGCTTTACGAGCTTAGCAATCCTTTAAGGTGTTTTAAAGGTTCTCATAGCCAATAAGTAATTCCCGAATTCCAACTCTTAACCCAACTAGGGTAAGACACCATCTTAGTGAGATAAGCCATCAATTCCATCATCTCTTTGGGATAGCACACCCCATATCTCGAAAGACTTCCACAGTCTATTAACAATTTGCAATCAACTTATTAATGCTTAGGGCTTACTCGACCCCCTCCAAGCTGAAGACTTTCACAGTCTTATAAGCAATCCCAAGTATTATCTCTCATCACCCGAAAAGGGTCATTCAACATCTCAATGGTTTTGGGAACACAATACATCCCATATCTTCCCAAGTGTTCTCAATATCGATCGTTTCGTTTTTATCTGACCAAAGTCTCAATTTATCTTACTTGCTTAGCGAATGTCATTCGCTAATTTCGCACCCTGTTTTGCCCACGTTAGCATCCTTTATATTGATAATCCTCAATTGGGGTACTACACTCTCACATACCACCTCTTAAGGACTCAACAACATCAAGAATACTCTCTTGCATATTATATCACTTATTCACTGTGCATGTCACAGTATGTTTCTAATGAGGACATCATGTCCTTCACCCATTTGAGGGTTATATCTTCTGCTCACCTTTCCTCGAGGTGAACACACGATTAGCTTTGATTGCTTTGTTTAACAACCATCGCATTCCATCGTTTCTCTTTATTCTGATATCTTGTATGCATCACACAATCGAAGGTTTCTCAAGGGAGGTATGGATTATTATCCATCGCGAGCACTGACCTTGCTCTGATACCAACTATCACGAGGCCACATCCTAGCGCGGATAGTAGTCCCATGCGGCACCTAGACTACCACTCAATCTAGGCCAGCCTACTCGTATTCAAGGACCTTTCCTCTTATAGAGGATTTCCAATATCCTTATCGAGGGTCTCCCACGTATCTAGCCCAGTCATTAAGCACTGGTATTCCTTGTAGCACGATGTCGCCCTTCATCGTGTACATCTATAAACATCTTCTGAAAGTATAATAATAAGCATCATCCGACCGTATGGCTGAACCCAAAGCCAATGTATAATATTTGTTCCCCTATACCGAGTAGCATCATTGGCCCTTATACCGAGCAGCATCGTCAGCCTTATATAGAAACCTCGGGCCTAGGAGAGACGCTCACTACAAGCCCCTCGGCCTTGTAGTGTCCATGAAGCTCCTTCTTCATGGAGACACCGAGCTCCTATCTCACGAGAGCCCGATGCCCGCCGCCTAGTACAATGAGTACGTAGGGAGCTCACTTAGAGTCACGCCTTTGTGCCAGTGACCCCGGGGATGGTGGAGAGCTTGACACCAAATATAGCAACTAGCTGGGCCCGATTGTGCTCACCAGTGGCCAACTAGTCGCACCCCCCTAAAGAGAATTAGGAACAAAGTGACCTCTGGCAGGAGGAGACATCAGTATGTCTCAGTGGTCACACCCCCCTACACTTTTCCATATTTATAAAAATGTCCGCCAAACTTCTCTTTCTCATTAATTGTACCCTTTAACGATCTCATAGGCCTACGGCTTGGCTGGGTTTGGCCAATCCTTATGAGGTAACGGGCTGTCCCCCTTACACTATGGTACTTGCTGCGACACCTACTATAGCACATGCTACCAATACTGGCATGGCCCTTCCCTTGGTTATATCTCCTCTGAGTGCTTCTATACTAGGGCTTTAGTTCCTCTTCGACACTAAAGATCTTTGCATCATCAAGCTTTTCGATGTTCAGAATCAACCCTTATAATAGCCAAAGGAAGTTCTCTTCACTAAACTTGTATTAAACCTGAGCACCTGAGTTGATTTGTACCATTCTACTGTATATTATGTGTTCTACAGGTTGTGTGTTTGTTTTTTTTTTGGAAGATTGGCCTTAAAACTTAATTGGCCAATTTTTTATACCTCTCTGGTGCAGGGCAGACTCTGTCAAAATTTTTTCTTAACTAGATGCCATAATTTTTACATGGAGAATATGAGCACTTCCTTATCAAGTGCCGGTACCACCTTTCTCCTTCGAAAATACTGGGGAGTTATCTATTTAACCTTGTTCCAAAGTTACCAATTGACTCTAAGTTTCATCCAAGGATTTTTTGCATGTTATAATCATTATATTTGAATGTAATAAGTTTAGCATAACACAAGTACTTGGAAACTTGTTGAATAATAAGCCATGTTTTGGCTTTTTATTTATTAATGAAATTGGCCATAAGGCCTACTTGCTACATTTAGTCTACATGATTATATGTGAATAAATGTTATAATACGTTAGCAGTTATGTTAGCTTTGTCTTTACAATAATTAGAGGTGAGCCTGAGAAAGGCCATGGGTCAGTTTAGGAGAGGCCATGAATCGGCCTTAGGTTTTTTATGCTTGGTGTTATTCCATCGGCTTCCTGCAAAGCGAGATAGATTTTGACTTAGAGAATTGCATCATTATAACTACTACTTAAAGGATTAGAGCAATCAGAATTGTTATATAAGGAACATAGCCCATAGGACCACTGATTCCTCTGATGTTGTAATTGCCCCTCGAGCATGGAGTCACTTGAGGAACTTGACTCCCCTGGGAAGCTATTGGTATTATTAGAATTGTAGTTATAAGTACTATCATCTGAGGGACTGGTGTTACTATCTAAGGATCCTGCACTGGAGATATGTTAATTCCTGTGTGACTGTTACCTCCCAGTCAAAGGTTACTTGGAGCATCTACACCTATTGAGGCACTAGTGCGGCTTGAGAACCTGCAATTGCCTTTGCATCATAAATACTCGAGTGAGTCATAAGGTTAATGTTACCGAGAATCTGGGTAAGAGCACTGATTATATTGCTGGGGTAGCTAAAGTACTAATTCTCTAGGTTGGCTAGCCACTTATTCATCTCTCTTGTGGGGTGGCTAGTACCTTTCTTCATTCTGAATCCAGCCTTTATAAAAACTGCCCTAGGGAGTTCATGGCAGAGACTTCCCCCCGAGTTCCCTAGCGCTTCTAGATGTAAAATCAGATTCCTCTAGCCTAGGAATCTGGCCATCAAGAAAAAGTACAAAAATTGGGATATTGTGTTTCTCATAAATAAATTATGCATCCAATTAAGGAGATTTCTCCACCCACAAATTTATGCCTTTTATCAAAGCATTTATCATGGTTGATGCTAATTTTTCCATGTTATTATAAGGTATTTTGTAATGCCTCATTAAGAACATAAATGACAATGAAGCATGAGAATCATCGCACTGGGCTTGCCAAAAATTGTTTGTAATTTTTGGGTAAGAACAATGGAATGTAGAACATTGATGTAAAAATCTATGAAATTGGTCCTAATAGGCGTGCTAAAAATTATTTGCATGGGAAACAACTTTGTTGGCTAACAGCTTAGAAAAAGAAGGCATGCTAAATACTGAGAGTATCAGTTGTGCGCTTTTCGGCTTCTATCAAACGATTGCGAGAACTTGACTAGACTGAACACAGTTTCATCAAAATCTCACTTTAGATTGAACAATTAAAGTAACAGAAATTATATTAATTACTGGAAATTTGAGTACAAGGCTTGAAAATTAAATGCAAAACTTGAAAAATTAAAAGCATATAAAAATAAAGATAGATAGGCTGTTGGAGTTTGTTATTATTGCTATTGTTGAATTGGTTAGGGGCTTTTCCCATTGCATAGTAGAAAGTATTTATAACTACTCCTAATATCTCTGGAAGCATTTAGCACCAGCACACCTTCATGTTCCATGTGTTCAGCAGCTCTAGACAGTTACCATCCATCACTTGTAGTTGCCTTTAACTTCTCCTGTAGTTGATAACTTCTCTGCAAATGATTCTTCAACTTCCCATTACTTAATAATGTCCTGTAACTTCCAATTAAATACTAACTTCCAATAAATAACTATAAAAAATATCTAATAAATAATTAATTAGGTCTCATAATTAAATTAATGCACCAAAATTAATTAAATTAATGTTATAAAAAAATTAATTTAATTAATCATGACTTAAACACAAAAAAAAATTACATTTTTGGTGTAAACATAGCTTTACTTTTCTACTATCCTTTGCTTTCTATTGAGCAAATTAAACTAACAAATTTCACTACAGACACTACCAAAATTCAATATTTCCCACCAATTTGCAAACATCACTCAAAGAACTTGAAAAATGGATAATTATGCACAAAAGCAAATAATAAATGTAAGCATTTCATCAAATCATAGAAAAGACACCAGATGAGTGACACACGGCAAATTCAATTAGGCATGATACACGTAAAGTCTCAAAAATTTTGCCCCGTCCAATTGCAATAAAAGAATGCACATAGTCTAATAGTGGAAGATTAAGAAGAAGTTACATAAAACTAAACAGCTATATATGTTGAATAATAATTAACTTTAAAATTCTATTAGATTTCTATTCCTTATTAGGATTTTATTAATTAAAATTTATTAAAAATATTAATTAATTTAATTTTTATTAACCAATTAAAATAAAATAAAATAAAATTATCATAAGTCAAATCAAAATTTGCCAACGAAATCTAACTCTCTAGGTTAATTCCTCTTAACTTTTGTCTCATCCATTTCTTTCATTTGCTATCCTTCTGCCATAGACCTTCTCTAGATCCTTACCAAAATTCTATTAAATTGATCATTAATGAAATGTCTTTTGCAAATAGCAATATTAAAATTGAAAAGAAAATACAATTATCATAATGGGTTATCATAGATATGCTATGATGACATGGATCTAAAATTTTTTCCATTGTTTTATAGCGTTAATGTTACTTCAAGTTATTAAAAAAAATAATAAATAAAACTTTAATGTCACATAGATGAGCTTTCTTGTAGTGATAGATTCAGTATATAAAGATATAAAAATGAGAATAAAAATTTACTTGATGGATCTCTTTCAATAACAAATATTAAAAAATTGCCCATCGCATCACTAATCTAATACCTACAAAAGCAAAATCTAACATTGGATATTCCACAACTAAAATGCCATATCTTGCAAGACCTTCCCTTTTAACTTATCAATGATCAGATTCTGCCCAGAGATTCATAAATCGAAGATCAACTGCTAACTGAAGACCATATGCTATATTGCTTGTGCAACCATAGGCCCGCAATCACCTACTGAATATTTCGAAGCATAAGCCAAAACGTCGCCCTTGCTATAGCAGAAATTTTCATCATTATTTTTCTTTCTAAATCTTACCATTTATATTTCTTTTTATCCGTAATTAATTAACTATAAGGTATTAACTAACTAGGAAAATCCGTCACTGAATTGTTTTTTTGTTTCTATTTATTTTTCAATTAATTAACCTTTTATTTGTTTCCTAATGTAAGGAGAGCAATTTGCATTATTTTAATAAATAAATTAACAAATAAATATAAAGAAAAGGGGAAAAAATAAATTTAGACACTCAGAATAATAATATTATATATTCTTAATAGCGTGTGTAAATTGCACTGTCACGCAATTTATGAAGTTATTTCATTTTAGTCGCTCAATTTTAGTTTGTTAAAATAAAATATATCAACTTTAGTCTTATTTAAGAAAAAATCTTAATAACAAATTTATAAGTCAAAAGAAATAAAATTACCCTTTTGCTCTCTTTTCCTTCTTTTTCTTTTTATTACCTTAAATTAATTAATGATTATCAATAACATTATTATATTTAATTAAATTTATTAATAAAATTATTATAAAATACTAACTAAAATTTAATTTGTATCAATATGGAAAAATAATAATATAACAATAAATTTTAAAATAATATTTTATTAATATATGATATTTATCAATATTTTATTTTTTATGTAAAAAAATAATTAACTTTTTTATTAAATGTTAATTTTGGTGTTAATTAAAGAAAAAAAATGAAAATGAAAATGAAAATGCTATCATAAATTAAAGGGATTTTTTTAGAAATAAAATTAAAATTAAGAAATTTTATTTTAATAAATTAAAATTGAATGACTGAAATGAAATAACTACCTAGGTTGAGGGATGATTGCAGGTAACAATAGAATTTGATAAACAAATTCTAGAAAAAAGAAGCTTCGTATATAATAGCATAAATAATTGTAACCAAGAAAGAAGCTTCCTTATCTCTGGAAGGCCGCAGGCAGAAAGAGAAGTCAAAAAAAGCATATTTGAAAATCAAAGTATGATATTTGAAATCCAAACCCTACGAGAAAAGGAATTCCTCTGCCCACAAGAAACAAACTCGAAGCCCAAGCGATGGCTTCCTTCTCTCTATAAATACAACAAATGCCAAAGAAACCTTAATAATCAGTGAACCAAAGAGCAGACAAATATCATATACAGAATTCATGGCTGGTCTTCAATACAACTTCTTTCCAACAGATTTCTACTATCCTCGTCCACCACCATCCACCACCACCAGCAGCAGCAGCAGCAAGCCAGCTGTTTTTCACAAGCAGACGCAAAAAGAAGATGACAAGAAACAGCCCAACAACAAGCAAGAGAATAGCAGCCTTCCTCATCAACTTTCTTCGGCAATTTCAGCACTCCCCTCTCCTTCCATAATCCTCAAAAGCCAGATTAAACACAAAACTTTCTTTGATAACGTTGCAAGTAATTACTGGGATTCAACTAAATAAATCTTGCTCCACCATTGCAATCGATCCCGCATGTACAGAGAGTTTTATTGATTATATGTAGTTAAATTTGCTGTTTTATGTATTCCTTTGTTTACCTTTAAAATTCAATTAATAATTCTAAAAAAAAAAATCTCTTCGAAATTATTTTTTTCTCAATCTTTGATTTTTTATTTTTTTTTTCTCCAAGTAAATAGCAACTGTGGAATCATGTTAAGAGTCATTATATAATATGTTTTCTAGAAACTATAGATCGGTGGAATGGGTTGAATTATTTTCAATTGTGTTTTATCTCATGTTTAATTAAATCGGATTGGATCAATTCGAGTTATATGTTGATTTGATTTACTTATTAGATTATTATACAGAAAAATTTTCTGAAGAGTTTAGGTTATTTTAAACTAAATTATTAATTTTTCAAAAAATAATTTAATTTATTTAATTTTTAAATTAAAATTCAGATTAATCAAAACTCATATAAATTATCATGTTAACAAATCATTGAACTCTTAATTTCAATGTTAGTTCATTCGAATTTGAAACACTTTGAATTTTGTTGTGTAAACCAAAAAGAGATATAGGCCACTCTTCAATCAAAATCAAATTAACAAGTCAAATCAAAATTTGCCACCTCTACTAGAAATCTAACTCCTTGGGTTATCTCATGTTAACTTTTGTCTCATCCTTTCCTTTCATATGCTATCCTTCTACCATAGACCGTCTATTGATCTTATTTATATTTGGCCTGAAAGTAGTATTCAGGTAAAATTCTTTCAATAAAAATGACTTTAAAATTTAAAGTCCTGATTTTGTAAGTAAAATTTGTTTGAATTTTATGTCACTATTCTAACTACTTGTAATGACAGATTCAATATATAAAGATATAAAAATTAGAATTAGAATGACAGATTCAATATGTAAGAAATAAAAATTAGAATGATTGATTCAATATATAAAGATATAAAATTAGAATAAAAAGCAATTTACCAAATATTAAAGCTTAGTCCATCGCATCGCATTGATAATATAGCTACAAAAACATCTCACATTTGATATTCCGTAACAACTAGAATACCATCTCATTTTTGTCTAAAATAAACCAAACCACACATATATATTATTTGCTATATATTTATTCTAGAAATATATTTTCTAATTTATGTTGATATTTAATTTTTTTTTTCATTTTGTTATTTTTGAATTAAATATATAAAAATTTGAGAGAATTTTTGTATATTTTAATACAGTTCTTACGTTAATTAAAATTTGGAGATTGATATAATAAATATAAAAAAAAAAGGATATATATAATCAGACTTTGCAATCTAAGATAAACTGCTAACTGAATACCATATGCAATCGCCACTGCTTGTGCGAGCACAACCTCCTAAAAATTATTTCACTTGACAGATAGATTTTCAGGATTGATTATAGTTATAATGAAATTCACGAGAATTCATCATAATTAATAATTATAATAAAATTATTATATTTATAATAATTATATTCTAAAATTTTTCCCCAATTCATCTACTGAATTTTTTGATGCATAAGCCAATACCTCGCTCTTGTCATCCTCAAAAAATAACAATAAACTTGAAATGTTAACTGATAGGGTAATTGTGAAAATTATTCTTTATCGAAATCCGATTAATATTATCAATATCTGAATCCGTCTTAAACCTGATTAAAATTTAACTTCAACTACTTGAACACGACCTAAAACAGATTATTATTATTTGAAAAATACCTGAACCCATTTGATTTTGTAGATTTTAATTAATAATTTGCATAAAAAAATATTTTTAATAATAATAATTTATATTTTAAAAATTTAATGATTCTATAAAATATTTAAATTTTATTTATTTAAAATATAAAATAAAAAATTTATAAATATTATTATAAAAATATATATTTTACATTTAATTAATTATTTATATAACCGAATTCAGATAATGGATATCCAACATGTAAAATCTGAATCCGTCACAAGTATTATTTCTTAAACTCGAATCCATTTCAAATCTAATTCTATCTATCAAAATTATCCTATTAGAATTCAATCAAAATAGACCTAATAATATGTTACCTATTTCCACCCCTAAACCTAACCTTCCCCACCTCTAAAATATACTTGCATGGCCGTTCTTCTTCACCATTCCTCTCTCCAGTGGCTGGCATCGAATTTTGATCGCCAATTCTATTATTAAATGAAGTGCAAATTTGCCTCTAAAATTAGTAATGAAACTATATTATAACAGAAATTTTTATCACTATTTTTCTTGTAAATCTTACCCATTATATTTCTTTGTATTGTAATTAATTAACTGTAGGATATTAATTAACTAGGAAAATTAGTCCCTCGCTAAATTGTTTTTTTTTACTGTGTATTTATTTTTTTTTCAATCAATTAACCCTTATTTTGTAAAATTGCAAAATAAAATTTCTCTATATATGATAATTTTTTATAATTATATATTATCTCAAAGTTTTATACATATTAATATATTTAATATCAAATAATTTTACTACATATATCACCTGTGATGGTATAATTTCCCTTTTAAAAGAATATATTTGTTTCATTACCATTAATATTGGAATTCCCTAAATAACATAATAAAATGTTAGTAAAAATATAATTATATAAAAAGTTTAGTTTTTTATATTATATTATTTTTTATAATTATTTCATTATATTGATCAAAATTATCATTGTCAAAATGTCATCATTTTAATGTTTCATTCATTTTTATGTTTTGAAGTGAATCCATTGGAATAATTAATTTAGTATTGCTCCTTCATATTAACATATTGACCTTGGAAAAAGATAAAATTTTAAAAATAGGATAAAAATATTATAAAATTGGAAAAAGACATGAATTAAGATTATATATTAAGATTAGGACACATATAATTCTATAGTTTAATATAAATTTATATAAAAAAAATGCTTCTTTATTTAAACAAAAAAATAAAAGAATCTATTGATGAATTGAGTTTGTTAAAGGGTTTTTTAAAGGACAAAAGATTCTAATTTTATAAATTATATAAAAAAATGATAATATTGAATACAATATGGAATTTAAAATTATTTAATTATTTATTTTTTTATATAATTTTAATTAAATATATTTAAGATCTTTATATATAAATAATTTTTTTAAATTTAAGATTAGTCAAAAACTTTTTCCTGTGGAGATAGAATTCTTAATTATATTGGAAGGAAATTTTTTCTTCTATAGATTTTTAAAAGCCTCCTGCAAGCTTATAATAAAAAAGTTTTTTTTCCCTAATTTTATAAAGGTAGAGCGACGCGATTTGATTTTCAAGCTTTGAAATTTATAAATAAATAATTTTTTATCATCTTTAAATATTAACATAATATCAAAATTGTTATTATATTTAAATTATATAAAAGTAATTAATTAAAAATCAAATTCTTATATAAGTAGGATAATTTTTTATTTTAAATTAACTATTATAATAAGATTTCTTATATACTTAATTATTGTTAGAATTGAATTTACCATAATATTAAAATTTTAATTTACATTATTAATATTAATTAATATTTATAAAAATATTTTTATCTGTTTAAAAAATTTATTAAGTAATTGATAAAAAAATAATAATAAAGAAGAAACTTCTTATATAATAGCATAAGTAATTGTAACGAAGAAGGAAGCTTCCTTATTTCTGGAAGGTTGCTGGCAGATAGAGAAGTCAAAAAAAGCATAAAAATCAAAGTATATTAATTCGAATCCAAAACCTACTAGAAAAAGAATTCCTCTCCTTACAAGAAACAAACTTGAAGCCCAAGCGATGGCTTCCTTCTCTCTATAAATACAACAAAAGCTAAAGAAAACCCTAATAACATAATCAGCTGTCATCAGTGATCCAAAGAGTAGACAAATATCATCTAGAGAATCCATGGCTGGCCTTCAATACAACTTCTTTCCAACAGATTTCTATTATCCTCGTCCCCCACCGTCCACCAGCAGCAGCAGCAGCAGCAGCAAGCCAGCAGTTTTTCACAAGCAGACGCAAAAAGAAGATGACAAGAGACAGTCCAACGTTATGCAAGACAAAGAGAATAGCAGAAGCCTTCCTCAACTTTCTTCTTCAAATTCAGCACTCCCCTCTCCTTCCATGATCGTCGAAAGCCAGATTAAACACAAACCTTTCTTTGATAACGTTGCAAGTAATTACTGGGATTCTGTCTATAATTAGAAACTAAATAAATCTTGTTCCGCTATTGCAACCGATCCCGCTTGTGTGTAGAGTTTTCTTGAATATATAAAGTTAACTTTGCTCTTTTATGGATTGGTTTTAAAGTTTTCCTTTGTTTGGCTTCTTAAATTTTCAAAGCCATGTTCATCCTTTGATTCGCCATTGACAAGTTAAGGACTTTTCTTATGCCCTTTTTAATTTTTTTTTTAATTTGTTGAAATCATTAATTAACACTCACCTAACAATGTTTACATAAGAACTTACTTTTCCTAGGTCGTGCTAGGTTTTGGCGTGGGATGTTAATGAGTAGAATATCCATGAAAATTATTGTATTTGAATTTAAACTCGATTAATATTTTCACTATTCTAATTTTTTATAAATTCAATTAAAATTTATTTTTAACTATATTGATTTATTTTAAATTCGATTATTATTATTAGAATGATAATTAAATTGGTTTAAATTAATATATTTTAATTAATAATATATATATAATATTTTTAGTTAATAATTTATATTTTAAAAATTTAATAACTCTATAAGATATTTAAATTCTATTTATTTAAAATGTAATATATATATATATAGACATTATTATAAATATATATATATATATATATATTTATATTTAATTATTTATTTATATAAATAAATTTAGATAATAGATATTTAATATATAAAATTTGAACCTGACTCGAACACGTCGTGGATATTATTTTTCAAATTTGAATACATAGCAAATTCGATTATATACTATTCAAACATATTTCATTAACGTTTAATCGAATCAGACACTTATAAATACCCAATAATTGTGTACATTTATAGCGAGAGTAAACGTTCAACCAAGCTAAACTAGAAGCTAGAGATCGGTAGAATGGGTTGTAATTATTCTGAATTGCCGATAATTTCAAGTCTTTTTTATTTTTCAGATTAAGTCCATCATCTCGAGTTAAGTTTATTAGATTTACTCTTTAGATAACTGTAAAGAAAAAATTTTAGATTAGATTTACAAAGTTAAAGTTATTTCGGATCAAATTATTATTATTTAAAAATTAATTTTATTTATTTAATTTTTAGTCAAAATTTGAATTACAATCAACCAAATAAATTAAATTCAAGCCGGATCGTATGAGTCATTAGATTAACTTTCAGTTGAACTCTACTGAATGCATATTATATACTTCAATTAAAAATTTTAAACTTTACAAAATTTTTATATTTTATCTCATAAATTTTTATAAATAATTTATTTTTTAATGCAGTAAAAAATGTTAGATTAATGAAAAATACAATATTTTAGAATATATAAATATAAAATTTTTTATAAATTAACATGGTAAGATATTATATTAAACTGATAATAATATTTTACAAAAAAATTAATAATAAGGAATTGAATTTTTTAATTTTAATAATACAAAATAAAATCCCGTAATTATTAATTCAATGTAATATTTTATTATATTATTAAAAAAATATTATATTATTATATTTTAGTAAAGTGTAATTGTTCTTTTTAAATTTTTGAAGCAAATCATCGGTCCACCCATATTAGGTTCAGGCCCAAGCCTCATGTTAAGAGCCCATCCAGCAGCTGGTACAGAAGGAAGCCGTACAGAAGCGGGCTGAGGATGTGGGGGTAACTCCCATCCCCTGCATACTCGTGCATGTAATGTGGCCATCAAAAAGGTTGGTTAGCAAACTGCCTCAAAAACTAAAAGATTACCCCTCGTTAGCAAAGTAGGAAAAACCTAAACCCTGTTATGGCAAATTATAATTTAATTTTTAAAATTTAGTAAAATATACATACTAATATTTATATTTTTAAAATTATATATTTAGTTGTTAATATTTTAATATACTTATATATTTATCTCTACCTGGATATATATAGATATAAAATTATCCAAATTATTTTTTTATTTTTTTATTATAAAATAATATAATATATTAATAAATTTTTTAATTAATTTTTTTATTTTAAATATATAATATACCAAGAATATTGATAAAATAAAATGATAATGTTTTAATTAAAATAATAAATATTATAAAATATAGGGACTGTTTTATAATAAAATTTATAATATTATTTTAATATTTTTAGTATAATTAATAATAAAATGAAAGAAAGTTGGATGAAAAGACTAATTTGTATGTTTATTTAAATGTCAAGAACTAAATAGATAACTTTTAAAAATATGGGATTAATTTATAGGTTTCACTAAATCTCAATAACTAAATTATAATTTACCCTAACTTTTTTTTTTTGGTGGCATCTAGACAATTTTCCCTTTTGCTATCAAAGCTAAAGCTCATAATACTTTTTTTGTCATAAACTTAAACTTAAACTCATTACCAAACCAAAGGGCAGTAAATTGTAATTTCCCAAACCAGAAAGGCATTATGGTGCAATGTGTTTGCTCACCACGTATGTGAAACCAGAGAGAACAGTTCTTGTATGGTTTCATAAAGAACAAAAAACAAGAGCTATTTTCTGGTGTTTCTCGTAAGCTAGCATTCAGTGGCTATTAATTCTAATTTTGAGTTCTTGCTAATTGATAGAGGAAAGGATATCTCTTGTGCATATCTTGTTCTTGGTTTTCACTGGAATAAAAGCTAATTTCAAACTAGCAAGTTGTATTCTTAGTGGTTTTAAATGTTTGCTAAGTTTGTTCTTTAGTTGTGTAACAAAGACTTATTTCTTGCTCTCTTTGTTGGATTTCACTACATGGGAGGTAACTTTTAGACTGTAAAACTAATGGCATAGTTCATGTAACATGTGATTATATTTGAACTTGTGATATAAGATGTAAATACTAGAGTTTATGCATGAAAATTTTGTTTCTTGTGTTTTTTACATTCTAATAATATTTTATAAAATGTTACTATATAATATATATACTTTTTTGTCAATTATTTATTATGTATCACTTTACATAATGCAATGACTAATTTTTATATCAAACTAATTAACGTTAGTTATATGAATCTTTTTAATCATTTAGCTCTATCTTTGAAACTAATTCCACATCAAAATCTAAAAATTATAAATCTTTGGCATTCTCCTTTTTTTCTTCTGACTGCTTCACTATCCATTTATCATACCTTTGTACTGGGGCATTCGATACGTTAGACATGTCCAAACCATCTTAATTAACCATTTCTTATTTTATCCCTACTGTATGCTATATGTGACACCCCTTACTCGTCTACAGTGTAGCCGAGCAAGATATACCACACAGTGTACCGAAACACCATATTTTATTTCAATTATTTTTATCCTCCCTTATTTATTTTTTTATAGTTAAGAAGTACAGTTGGTGAAGCATAATTTATTTGAGTCATTTATGAAAAACATCAATTTATTTGAGATTCCGCAAATTCATAGAAAATTCGACAGAGTACAAGCTAAAAATATAGAAACAGTTCTTCGAAACCTGTGAAAAACACTTTAAAAATTTTCTATCAATCCCAAACTCCATTTCATCAACAAAATCTCAATATTTCTCAAATATACTCTCATTTCTCATTCATTCATTTCATATGATATTCATATAAAAGTTATAAATAAATATTCACTTTTTCATTCATAAATACAATTTCCATTATTTATATCAATACCCAAAATACATTACATAAGTCTTAATTACACATGAGAAAATAAAGGTTAATTACAAAATAATAAAATAAAACCTAGTGTCCTACAAATGCACTGATGACGGTAAGGTGACATGGATACTATGCAGAGCTGCAGAAAGTCTCACCCAGTCTGTGGTCTACTGGGCTCTATCGGTCTCTTCAGAACCTACGAGTGGCAAAAAGCAACGCGCTAAACAATAATGCTTAGTGGTGCCAATAATAGAATAAAAAAAATAACAGAAAATAAATATGCAGTGAATGTATTGATGTCTTATGCAGACAAATTTTCAATAATTATTTGTAGTCTTATTGATTTTGTACTTGTTATGTTCATTATTTCATTAAATTTATCCACTTTCATTTTTTATTGCCCAAGTAACCTATACTGGATGACTGGACTGGATAAATAGATAAACTGACACTGGTTATCAAGTACCTCGGGTTGTCACACCATCGGTCACATATGTATCTCCCGGTGTGCAACAGAACAGCTAATGAGCTGTAATAAATATTAGGCATAAGGCCATGTATCATCACAATGTTAGAATGGCTAAAAGCCATAAAATCACAGAATGACATAATGTCATGTGTAGTGCTACTAACTGAACCCTATTAGCATGCCAACCTATCCAAACCAATCTTGCTAGGTGTACTAGGGCATGTTACACTTTTAAATTGTACAATTCTTAAAATTTAAGTTTAGATGTTACTATTCATTTCATTAGTCAACTAAAATATTGACTTTTGCATAGACAATAGGTACATTGGTTCTAATACTCCCAACATACCACATTTTGCATTCTAAAGTTGTTGGTATTGGTTGCCAAAACCATTTCTAAGCTTAGTGCTAGTTGTTCAAAATTTTCAGATTTCAAGCCTTATGTTTACTGTTCCATTGGTCATTTTTACAGTAGGAATTTAGCAAATTTGTCTTCATGAAAGTTGTTCTTTATTGTGTCTAGTTACATTTTCTTTTTTGAATCACTCCATTTGGAGTTTTGTAGCTCAAGTTATGGCCTAAATACCATAACTGGCCAGATTGTAAACTTTCGAAATTTTCTGGACTGACCAAATCTACAGTGTTTTGTGCAGTGATTGCAGGTCACTTTTTGAATATGTTATAGTTTTCTTCACGAAAGTTGTAGGTCTATATCTCAGCTTTCTTCTGGTAAAATTTCAGGTCAATTGGACCTTTCTACACTGAGTTATGACCAAATGAATAGATACTGTTCATTTGGTCATTTTGCCCAGGCAGAATGCAAGTCACCCAGATTAGGGCAATTTTTAGGACAACTTGGTTTGGTTTTCTAGGCTGGGTTTCTTCACCAAAATTGTGGCATTATGTATCTAGTTTCACCTCCAATTGGCCTTGCACTAATTGGAGCTACACAAGTTCAGTTAAGGCTCTCCAAACACACTAGACTCTAAGAGTTCAGACTGCAGCACACAAGGCAGCCTACCCTTCCCAACATCCAATGAATCAATTCACTTCATAGTAAGTTTAAAACTTACCAAATGGTCACTAATTGA
Source organism: Hevea brasiliensis (assembly GCF_030052815.1). NCBI lineage: Eukaryota > Viridiplantae > Streptophyta > Magnoliopsida > Malpighiales > Euphorbiaceae > Hevea > Hevea brasiliensis. The sequence continues at coordinate 24,699,514 of NC_079495.1, read as the reverse complement.
CCATTAAAATGTTCCTATACCATTATAGGAGTAAAACCTCAATTTGGTCAAAACCCTAAATTCTCAATTTCTCTATTCTTTCATTAACTTATAATTTAAGGTGCTAAGTGTTAATTTCATATCAAAGGACAGCTTATATACTCTTTTAATCTAAAAAAAATCATCAAAACTCTCATAAGTCCATGGCTTCCAAAAATGGTAAAAATTCATTATGCAACTTTTGTTTAATTTCACTTAATTTTCACACTTAATTCCTACTCCACATATGATATACATAAAATTTCTAGAAGGAATTGGCACTAACCTCTTTTGGGAGCTAACTTGAGCTTATAAATCTCCTTAATTTCTTCTTCTAATTGCTGCCTAGAGATGGTTTAAGGTGTGAGGAAGGGGTTTAGTGAAGAAAGTTTAGGGTTTTATGGTGAAAAGGTAAGGTTTGGCATGAGAGAGAGAGAGAGAAGCTCTTCAATGGTGGAGGAAGAAGATGGCTGCCCGAATTTGGGAAGAAACAATCTGATTTCTTTTTATTTTTTTTATCCTTATTTATTAAGTTTTTATCCTCTTAAAATGTTTGTCAAGCTCCCATTGGTTGGCACTTTAAACTTTATGACATCATGGCTTATGTCATAAGTCTAATTTTTATTTTAAATTTCTTTTCTTTTTTACTCATTTCTAATTTAATTTTTAGTAATATTTATTCATATTTTATATCATATAATTTATTTACTTAATTGGATAAGTTGGTTAAAAATCGTCTCTGAAGACGAAATGACCAAAATGCCCTCCGTTTGGCTTATTGAGCCAAAATCGTCTGTACCGATCTAAAATTTTTCTAAGCATTTTCTTGGCATTCTAATGCCATCAAAACCTCAATGACTCTTCTCTGGAGTTCCAAAAATTATTTCATGAATTTTCTCTGGGGTTCAGGGCTTCTAGTTGCGAAGACCGCAACTTCCCACTGGGTTACCCATCGCTAGGGCACCGGCTCATTTAACTTGGTTGTATTTTATTTCTAAAATTTTTTCTAAACTTTTCTTATTAATATTTGAGTTAATTATGGTTCCTTACTTTAGTTTAAATATTTTTTTTTTAGACGTTCTAGCTGTTCGGACCGACACGGTCACCGGAACAGTTGAATATACGGAATTGCTACAGTGAAAGTGTTATACTATATGTACTATTTTGTGGACGTTGTCATTCCTAATCCTATCCACTATTTTCTTGCTAGACATCCATTTAACTTTTGCATTTCTGCTAAACTAATCTTGTGTATATGTTGTACTGTAGATTCTCAACATTCACTTTCATACAACATACCTATACATAGCACACCTATCATACTCCTATTTCATTTATCTTGTTTTGATCCTATGAATTATATTCTCATCTATTAATATGTTATTTTGGATGATAGAACCTAAATAATTGAATTGGTTGCATTTTGGCACCAAAACTCCATCTAATCACACCTCCCTCCATTCTTTGTATGAAAGCTAAACTCACAAAATAAACATTTTTTTTTTACTTCTACTTAGCCTAAAACCCTTACTCTCAAGAGCCTTTATCCACAACTCCAACTTTTACTTAACTTCTTCACTAGGTTCATCCATTAAGACAACATCATCTGCAAAAATAACATGCATCATGGGACATCATCTTGAATATGATTAATTAGCTCAACCATAACTAAGGTAAACGGTATGGACTCAAAATCGATCACTTATATAAATCCACTATTGTGGGGAACTTGTCTGTATCCCCTCCTATTGTTCATATACTTGCGATCACCCCTCTCCCCATTTTAATAATATTTATATATTTCATATGCACTCCTTTCTTCTCCAGCATCTACCAAAGAACTTTCCTTAGTGCTTTATCATATTTTTTTCTACGTTGATGAATACCATGTGGAGATCCTTCTTTCTCACCCTATAAAAATTTTCATCAATCTTCTTAACTAGAAAGCCAAACTTTATTGTAAATCTACCAAGTATAAAGCCAAATTGGTTCTCTAAAACCATAATAGTGTCCACAACTCTGTGTTCAATTACTCTTTCCCCTATATTCATCATGTGACTCATCAATTTAATAACTCAGTAGTTTATATACAACTTTGGATGTCTCCTTATTCTCAATGATAGGAACTAAATTTCTCTTCCTCTACTTGTTTAACATCTTTCTAGATTTTATTAATTGCCATTGAATAGCTTAGTTAGCCAAGCTACTCCAACCTCCCTAAGGCACTTCCATACATTTATAGGGATACCATTTAGGTCGCAAGCTCTCACCATCTTAATATTTTTCATGGCCTCTTTAACTTCAACATAACTGATTCTATGAGTATAGTTAAGGTTCTTCTTTGTCAAAAGGAGTATTAAAATTTTTAAAGTCAACCCATGACTCGCATTAAACAACTAATCAAAGAAGCATATCATCTCTTTTTTATCTCAGCATATCCTAAAAAATTTTGTTGATTATTATCGTTAATGCATTTGACTTGAATTAGATCATTACCCTTCTTTAATCATGCTAGAATATACATCCCCTTCTCCCCTTTTCATGTCCCTAACTTTTGATACAAATTGGCTAAAGATTTACCATGAGCCTCATTAATTGCTTTCATAGACCGATTCATATTTCTCAAGGCCTCCACATCTTTTGTCATTGATGAATTTCTATACTATTCTTCTTCATCTTAATAGCCTTTTGAATGTCCTTACTCCACCATTAAGAGTCTTGTGGTGTGGTCCTTTTATTGCTACTTTCTTAATGCAACTCTCCATCACCCTTCATTCTATATCAACATTATCTCCTAGACTCCTTACACTTACTATCAATAGCTTTTCCTCACAAGCTATTTGATTCATGACGCTGCATAAATCTCTCTTCTTTCTTTACTCCACTCTTTATCTTCACATCTAAAATCACTAGCCTATGCTGAGTAGTTAGAGCCTTACTAGGGAAAACTTTGCAATTTTTGCCTAAGAGTTTTGTCTCCTCTTTTAGTGAGAAAGAAGTTTAATTGGCTACAATTACCTCTACTCCTGAAGATAATTATGTATTGTTCTTTTTTTTTTTTTTAAGGTGTTTGCCAAAACTAGACCATAAGTCAAAGCAACTACTATGGTCTTTCCTTCCTCATTCCAACTTCCATATCTGAACCCTCATGCACCCATTCAAAACCATAGTTGCTATTACCCATTTGTCCATTAAAATCTCTCCCAACAAAAATCTTATAATCATTGGAAATCTCTTGAACCAATGCATTCATAGCATTTTAGAACTTACTTTAGCTTCCTTATGATGACCTACTTGAGGCATATATGCACTAATAAAGATAATAGTATCTTTTCCCAATACTAATTTCAAAGAGATAATTCTATCACTAGTTCTCTTCACTTCCACGGCTTTAATTATGTTTGAGTCCTAGTTCTAGTATGATTCTTATCCCATTTCTATCATTCTCAACTCCAGAGTATCACAACTTATAAACTGTGTTACTAATCTCTCTTACCTTTCCCCAAACACTTAATGCCTATTCACTTGTAGAAAACCAGAAAACAGAATATCGTATTAAAATGTGGTAGTTTTCTAAATGGAGAATTGGAAAACTAGTTTTCCAGTTCTCTAAAATTTAACTATGATTCGAAAAACGGTTTTAAGTTGGTTTCCACTACTTTCCTTTATAACAAAAGTCATATTTTCCGATTGTTCTCTAAATGAAAAACAGTGACTTTTTTATAATTAAAATTATACTATAATTTTTCATAATTAAAATTAAATAATTCTTTGAGAAAAATATTTATTTATAATGATAAAAACCAATTATATTATTATATATAATAAATGAATAACACATACAAAAATAATTTTAATAACAAAATGAGTTTCAAATATATTTTATAATGATTTATTTCTTTTAATTATAAAAGATATGAACAATTTTTTTTATTTTTTGAATTAAAAAATCATTTTTTTTATTATTGAAAGGTAAACATGTTTTCTATAGTTTTTCTTATTTTCCATGGAAAATGAAAATCATTATTTTATAAGAAAATGGAAATTAAAAAACTATTTTTCACAAGTAAACAAACTATTAGTTTCTTAAAGGGAAGCTATGTTTACCTGCCTTCTTTTCATAGCATATATAAGCTCAATTGACTTTCTAATCAATAATCTTATATTCCAATTATCTAGGCAAACTCTACTCTCCTAGACTATCTTCTTTACCCATACTCATCCATCAAGATGCAGGAATTCTTGCCTATTTTGCACCACTTCCGAGCGCTGCTGCAATGGGACTAACTTTTTGGCTTTTTCCTATCCACAGTGTAAGAACCCTTGCCTATACTCCAACACACCAAAACGTCGTCGTGCCAAAACTCCTAACTCATTTAATATAACATATGAATGCCAATGCAGTATATTTTTAAGTGAGCATGTCCCTGCATTTAAAACAAAAGGATTTATACTCAAGAAAATTGACTATCATCAATCTAATGCAACCCTCTTCTTTTTCTTAGGTTAGGGAGACTTTACTAATACTACATAAGCAAAATTACATAAATTTATGAGACAAACATATAAATTTTATAAATTTCAATTTTTTAAATAATTCACAAAATAATGTATGTTAGAATATCATTATTGTTTTAATTTAATTTAATATAATTTTAAAAATAATTCTATTTTACAAAACAACTATGAAATAAAAAAAAATTATAAAATTTAAATTTTGTGAAAACGAAATAATTTTTTTGTTTAAAATAAAATAATCATAAAAGTCATCATCTTTCTAGCATCTCGCTTTTTTTGTTTTTTTTCAAGGCAAAAAATGCTTGTTTTTGTCCGATCAACGGTTCAAAACGGACGCGTGGATCGCATGAATTGCAAAATTTTGCGCACGTGGAAAGCATGCAATGATCCCAGATCACACTGGGCACCATAGAAGAATAAAAGAGGAGGATGGGAAGTTTCCTGGTGGACCGTAAAATATGTGGATATTAATGGGAGTTAATTATATACAATTAAACGATTATACAATATAAATAATTATATAATTAAAATATATAGTTATTTAAATATAAAATATTAAAAGATTAATTAAAAAATAATGTGCTTTCCTATATTTTAAATAATATGTTATTTCTAAATTTTAAATAAATAATTACTTAATTATAAAATTTAGAGGAATGATCAATTTAGAAACTAAATTATTTCTTATAAAAACGTAGAGATTGATATATAATTTTTGATATTTTTTAAGGATTTCCTTATAATTTCAAATACTAATTTTCAGACTGATTTATTTCCGCTGTATTTAAAAAATTAACTTGCAAAAATAAAATATTATTTTATTAAAAATGAAAATAAATATAATAAAACTGAAATTAATTTTCAAATTATTTCAAAAAAAAAATTATAAATACATGCAAAGATATGTATTTTCTACCCCTTGTCTTTTATATATTTGTCTCATAAAAATATTACAAAGTGTAATAATAATTTTTAATTAATTTAATTGCCCTTTTCTCATGTTAATTAATTTAATTATCACATGCCTCGTTTAATTTAAAATAATTTACTTCCTGAAAAGTATATTTTCTGGAAGATATCCTTTTGAACCATTTACTTATTTGAAAGTATGATATAAGTACATAAATGTGCGTATTAAATAAATTACCTTTCTAATAAATAAATTTGCTCATAAATTATAGAAAATAATAATATCTTTAACATAAATTTAAAATTTAATAAATTTAAAGATAAATTAATAAAATATATTGCACTTAATTAAGTACAAATTACCAAAACTCTTTTAAAGTAAAATTATGTTTGATAAAGAGTAATGTAATACAATATAATCAATTATATAATATAATCAAAATTATAATGTAATGTAATAATATTTCTCCATTTTGTTGCAAAATAAAAATATAAATAGTATAATATAATAATAATAATTTTTATTTTAATATTTAATTTATTTATAATATTAATAATAAGTGGTAATAGTTATAGTGATTAGTAATATGATTGATAGTGATAGTAGTGATGGTGGTAAGCAGTAGTTAGATAGTAGTGGTGGTAGTGGTGTAATGGCCCGGCCCACTAGTGATATTGTCCACTCTGGGTTGAAGTCCTCACGGTTTTAGAATGCGTCACTAGGGGTTACGAACCACCAACTTATAAACCCAGCATCTCTCCCGTGTTTTGCCGATGTGGGATTTGCCTAAGGTGTTACAATCCACCCCCTTATGGGACTCAGCATCCTCGCTAAGGTTTACCCCACCATCGCTCAAGGTTACACGCGGAGCGGCTCTGATACCACTAAATATGACGCCCCTTACTCGTCTATTGTATGGCCGAGCAAGTAGTGCCACATTCGGTGCCGGAGCACCCTATCTTGTCTTGTCATGTCTATTGTAAATTTTAATGTCATTTAAATCAGGTAATTTATGTATAGAATTTTTTTTTTAATATTATTTCTGTAGAGACCCGGACAGATCCTCCTCTGTTTTATTAGCATCTGGCGGGTTCCATTATTTCCATATGAATGCAATAGATGACAATTCATTTTAAGATCTCATAAATAGTTGTAACGGCCCACTAGTGATATTGTCCACTCTGATACCACAAATGTAATGGCCCGGCCCACTAGTGATATTGTCCGCTCTGGGTCGAAGCCCTCACGGTTTTAAAATGAGTTACTAGGGGTTACGGCCACCAACTTATAAACCCAGCATCTCTCCCGTGTTTTGCCGATGTGGAATTTGCCTAGGGTGTTACAAGTGGTATAGATGACAATAGTTAAGAAGTAATAACGGTGGTCAAGTGATGGTGATAGCGATAGTTGTGACAAGATGATAATGTTGATGGTAATGGTGGTGGTGATAGTAGTAGTGACAGAGTAAAAATAGTGATGGTAGTAGCAGTAGTGGCAAAGTAATGGTAATAGTTATAATATTAACAAAAAATAAAAGAATAAAAATAAATAATCACGAGTACATCTATTTTATATGTAATGATCATTATATTACTTTAAGTATAATTCATTACATAATTGTCATTTCATTACGTCAAATTTTTTTTATGTTATTAAACAATATAATTAAATATGTAATATAATCGCGATTACATTATAATTTTAATTACGCTATATTAAATATAGCATAAATTCATTTACACGTAAGGAATTAAAATTGCCTAATTTTTAGAAAATTAGTTTGAAAAAAAAAAGTGAGCTACTTAAATTGTCGAAAGTTCAATTTTTTAATCTAAAATTTAACTATGAAGAATTATAAAATATCAAAACCTCTCTCTTTCCCTCTCTATATATAATATAATAGAAAGAAAAATTACATTAAGATTTTTATTTTATTTTTTTAATTATAAGGTAATCCGATTTATTTTTAATTGCTCAAATCTATCATTTTAAGAATCATTGATATTATTTAATATGACTTAATTTAATAATTAAAAACAAATAACTTTTCTATTAAATGTCATATTCAAATTTTCATTACTTCAATCACCTCTTAAAAAACTTATTAATATTAATTAATTAAAGAGTTGGACACTTTATCAAAGTAAAGTAATAGGAAATTTTAAAAAACGAGGGAGGTATTTATCTAATTTAAAATCATATATAATTCATTTTAATTTATATAAATTTAAAATATTAAAAATGTAAAAATTATTTTTTTAATAAAAATTTATATTTTAACTTAAAATATTTATAATTCTTAAATTAATTGAAATATAATTTAAATAATTTAAATTAATTTGTAATTTAAAATATTTTAATTTATTTTCATATGAAAAAATAAAATTTAAATAACATATAACCCAAATTAACTCAACCTCAAAGAACCCAAATCCTTTGGATCAGCCCATCAATTCTCCACCACAACATGACAAATAGCCACAATTTCCCAAACTGAAAATCAAATTAATTAATAAAATAATTAATTATTATTTTATGCACAAATTAGTCAATAGTCATAAAAGCCGTCTCTTCCCTTCTCTATATAAATGTGAAGTAGGAAAGCACTATCCTTCAACCAAGAAAGCTCATAAGAAATCTAAGTACAGCTCTCTTGGTTTAGTTCTTGTTCTTGCAACTAACTTTCTTGATTCTTGATTCTTGATCTTTTATCAGAGAGCTTCCATGGCTGGTCTTCAACAATACTACTTTTTCCCTACTGATTTCTTCTACCCTCGTCCACAATCTGTTCGTGTGGATACTGCTCAGAAATCTGCTCTTCCCCTGCAGATTCAGAAGCGAGATATTTCTGAAGATCTTAAACATCCCACAAGCTTAAGCCTCGTTCTTTACACCAACAAGCATGCCAACAAGGCTTCTGCTGCCATTAATAAAGGCAAAAGTACTTGATGTATTATACAAGCAGCAGGAGCAAAGAAGAAAGAAAGATCGACCCAGAGGGAAGCTTGTGCATCCATCAAATCTTTCCAATACCTTTTTGGTATCTTTTTGCATATCTTGGATTGGTATACACCTATCAGACATGGTGTTGGTTTAATTGTACAAGGAATTTGCAGCTTTTTCTTTCCTTTTCTTTTTTAATTTTTTATATCATCAATTAGTTAATTAAATTGCGAATTTGAAATTGTAATAAATAGTTAACATTTTGCATAATCTTGAACTTTCTCTTGGAAATTAGAAGTCATTAATTATTAACTATACGAATTTTGAGAAGTAACCAAGAAAATACCCAAAAAATACACACACATATATATATGCGCCACGTCAATACATTAAATGCCTAATTGGCATTAGTTTTCGAGGGTTGAAACTGTTTTTCTGAATAAAAATATTATTTTAGATACTGTTAAAAAAAATAATTTATATGTTGTTGAAAAAAATAATTTAGAAAAAGTTATTTTATTATTTTAATATTCTTATGACTAAAATTTATTAAATTTAATTTTAAATTTTTTTAATACTCTCTAATTAATATATTTAAAAAAATAATTTTTTTAACAACAATTTCAACAATAATATCAAATAAGCCCTAAATAATATGATATACATAAATATTTAAATGTTTATGCATTATTAATTTATCATTTTATATAAAATTGTCTACATAAAATTATTCTTGTATCTTATAATTTTTCCTTCAATAAAGAATGGAGCTCCCATTCTTATTAACTGGACTAATACTATTGAATTTAAGTATCTCTTTTAGTTGGAGAAATTTTAAGAGACTCAACTTACTATATTATCTGTAAACTAAATTAATTAAATTATTTTATGATAATATAATTGTACATGAATATATAATTTAATTTTTAATTTTATAATTATAAATTTAAATAGTTCTATTAATTATAAATAAATATAAATGATGAAAATAATTTAATTAATTTAATCGATAAATAACGTGAGGTAATAAACTGAATTTATTTAAAAATCTTTCGACTTATTCAACTAACTTATGTTTTCGTGGATGTTATTGCCGAATATACCAGCAGCCTTCCGGTCAAATATTCCAAAGAATCCTCCACCCGATTTACATTGCTTTTGACTGCAACATATATATATATATATATATATATATAACTCACATGAAACATCATAGAAATTAGGTGTGCGCCAGAGCGCCAAGGGGTAGGCCAGTTAGGTAGATAAAGTGAGTTTGATGATACTTCGAAAAAAGATAATTATTACATCCTGAACAGAGATGTTTGGTTCCGGTTCAATTTGAAATTTGTTTAGAAATTGAAACTAAATCAAAATTTTAAAATTTTAGTATGGTTCTGGTTCAGTTTTTCATTGTTTCAGTTTCAGTTCAGTACAGTTCTCATTTCTCGGTTCTTCGATTCCAGTTTAGTTCAGTTCTCAATTTTTAAAATAATTTTATATAATTATTTTTTAAAAAAATTATATTTGAATTAGCATTTAAATTTTGAATTGAGTTATTAATACATGATAAATCATATAATATATCTTTTAGCTATACCTAAATTGTATTATCTTTAATTATAAGATGCATATATAACTTAGTATTAAATATATTATATAATATAATAGTATATCATATAATATATATTTTAATTATTTATTAATCATAAAATATTTAACTTTAAGATACAAATATAATTAAGAATTAATATATATATATATATTAATATAAAATAATAGTATATTTATAATTAAGAATGATAAGGTAATTTAATGTATTTATAATTAAAATTACTAAGAAAATATAGAAAAATAAAATGTAATATTAAGTTATATTTAGTTCATAATTATATATACATACATAAGTATATATAATTATATTAAAAGTATATAATACATCTAAAAAAACATATATATATATATATATAAATTCGGTTCTCGATTCGGTACTGGTTTGGTACGGTTCCAGTTCGGTTTCAGTAACGTTCCGGTTTGATTCTTAGTGAAGAACTAGAACCGAATCAAAGTATCAAAATAAGTTCAGTTCTTAGTAAAGAATTAGAACCGAACCAAAGTATCAAAATAAATTCGGTTCAATATGATTCTTATCGGTTCGATATGGTTCTTCAGTGCGGTTCAGCTCTCTCAAAAACCGTGCACAGCCGTACTCCTGAAATTCCATGTCACAGTAATGAGTTGATGCCCTAACCAATATTAATATAATATATCAGCAATTTTGTTAAAAAAATAAAAACTAAATAAATATAATATCACTTCCAACAGCTTTGGAAGTTAAAATACCCTTTCAAATTTTAAATAGCTGAAATTTCAATTATACCACTGTATTTATTGGAGAAAATTAATTTAACTCATTTTCAACTTCTTATTTAATTTAACCTAAAAGTTTCAATTTAAATTTAATTTAGTTCAAACATTAAGAAAATTGAGAAATTAAACTTCTTAATTTTGAACTTAAATTAACAAATTTAGTTCCAAAATCAATAAATCGAATTTTTTGATTTTTTATTTAAATAAAAAAATTAAGAAATTTAACTTATAAATTTTAATTTTTAGACTGAATTAAGCTTAAATTGAAATAATTGAGTCAAACTGAACAAAAAGTTAAAAATATGCTAAATTGAACTTCTCCGATAAGTATAGGGACTAAATTAAATTTTTTTTCAATTTTAAATACCAAAAATGTGGATGATGATTATTTTTATGTGGTGTGTTATTATTGGTTGGGAGCACCGATTCATCTTGATGACTTGGTATTCCAGACTCATGCAATAATTTCCCCTTCGAAAATGGACTTAATTAATGGTATTATTATAGTCTTATTGTGGAAGTATATATATATATATATATATATATATATATATATATATATATATATATATATATATTCAAGAGAATAAATTAAAAGAACTAATTAAAGATCCTAGTTTTCTAATGTGAACCCTCAACGAATCTCAAATGTGAACCAGATAAATTGGGCATCATGTTCACATATATATGGATTCATCAATGAGAATGAGAATGAGATTAGTTGCGTTTGATTTAAGATTAATGGCTAATAATTAATGGCCGATTAGTCCCTTTCAAATGACATTAGCCACCACGTTCCATGTATTTTTCTACTCGTTTGACCTTTGGCCATTGGCGACGCATGTCTAGTTATAGCCGCCCCACCATCAGCGTTCATCACAGGCTGCTTTATTACTAGAGAAATCGAATACAAAAGGGCGGTGCTTTCTGTTGTTTTTTTTATTTTATTTTATTTATTTTTTAATTAAAATTTTTTATATTTTTATATTTTTATTTTAAATTTAAAACAATTTTAAAACAAATAAAATCTTTTATTATTAAGGTTTCATTTATTTCATTAAAATTAACTTGTATATGAAAAATATTTTTTATTAAAATTATTTAATTATAATATTAAATTAATTATATATTTTTATATTATGTATATATAATTATTTTTATATTTTAATAAAATTATCACAATTTATAAAATAAAAAAATAATTTAATTTTTTTTATTAAAAAATTTATTAATTATTTTTTTGAATATTTTAAGCATCAGAATATATATATATATATATATATATATCATTGCGCACGTGTTAATTTACAGGTTCACTTGCAAGTCAACATACAACAACTTAATATTGGACTAAATTAATTTAGTAGTTCGTGTTTAGAGATGATCATTTATAGAATATGTCATAATATCTATTTTTATAATTATTTCATTTAATTATATAAAATTTTGAATAACATGGGTATCATATGGACTTAATTTAAAAAAAAAATAATTTTTATTTACTAACAAGAATTTATTCAAATGATAATACTCAGTCAGTATTTCTATTAAATTGAGAGTTCGAGTCTTATCAACTATTTTTCTTAATTAGTGGACGATTTGTAAATTTTACTATAATTTCTTGATGAAATTGGTGGTATATTCTAACTCTAGATTGATAGAATCTTTCTTCATCTATATTTTTAATAAAAATAAAAATATTTATTTAATATTTAAATAAGGTTTTAGTTTCATGTATTAGATTTTTTTTTATCTGCTATTTAAAACCATTTATATAAAAATAAAAATTAACTTGAAGCCTCTATTTTTTTAAGCAAGCTTTTGCCCTCTATTTATTTGATGAAATATTCCATTTGATTATAAAAAAAATAAAAAAAATAAAAAAAAAACTCAAACCAGAGATTTTAGCAATGAAATTGAGAAATATGAAGTTAAAAGTTCTATGAAATCCTTACGTCATTACATGGAATATATAATTTCTTTCATTTTTTAATTTGAATATTATGATTAAAAAAATCAAAATTCAATTTTCATGCACCTTAAATCTTAATAGTCTATTTTTTTTTACTTTTTATTCTATAAAAGTAGTTTTATGTTAAATTTGAATATTTAAAAAAAATTAATTTTCATTGATTTAAAAAGTTATTTAAATCTTAAATTATTATTAAGATTTGAATTATTTTGAATTTTTTGTGAATTAAAATGAATTATAAATATTTTGAGTTATTCAACTCTAAGTTATAATTTATTATTTCTTATATTTTCATTTATAAATGGTAAAATCATTTAGATTATATCTCATTTTAATTTTTTATATTATACTTTAATACTTAAATTATTATATTATAAAATATTATAATCATAAAATTAATTTTTCACTTTTGGCTGCTAGTATTTTAAGGATTAGAAGTATTATTAAAATTGGAATAATAAAAATGAAAAATATTTAAACAATTTTAAAATATAATATCAAGAAACTCTGGGACTTTTTAATAATTAATTAAAAAATTAATGGCATATTCCATGTTCCTTGATTCTCCATTATTAATTCTAATTGGATTATTTATTCATGTAATTGTCAGTGAACCTTGATGGCCATGATTTTAAAATTCATTTGAGATTTGGCTTTGCAAGAGCTGGATGTTCTAGCTTTTCTTGGCAATGAGGAGGAAAATTTAAAAATCAAAGCTAACCAAAGGTCACGACAACACGTGCTTACCCGCGCATCTGTACTTGCGCAATTGAGATGCATTATTTATTGACTTTGACTGTCTTGTGGATTTTTTTTTTTTAAATTGATTAAAAATATATACACATATATGGATAAAGAATACACACATCCTTTTAGAAAATCACTTTAATTTTGTTAAAATATGTAAAATTTTATATCTCCACATATACATTATACGTAATTGGTGTGAAATTTCAAAAAATCAATTCAATCATTTTACAATCAGGTGCTTAAAGTCTTACTATATATACATGCTAATTTTTATACTTTTAACATCATATGATTCATTTTTAAGATTTTATTCTATAATAAAAATTCATCCCTTCATCTTGAATTATCCATATTATTTTTTATCAAAAATAAAAAAAATGCCAAAACTTATATTAAAATTCAGTAACAAATTACCATTGCCTTCTCTCCTCCCACTTCCTCTCTCATGTGACTCTCTCTCTCTCTCTCTCTCATTTCCCTCCTCCCTTCTTTTGTCCATCTCTCATCCCCCTTTCTTTCAAACAATTAAGGCCACAAAATTCATGTCAAAAATAGGACCAAACTTATCTAAAAAGATTGCAAATCGAATTTAAAACAAAAGAGAGTGTAATACTCCTTACTGTGACGTGACAAAATATGCTCTAAGGGAATGACGTGTTCTCTTAGAGTTAGGTGACAAGGAACTTACTAAAGCTAACAATAAGTAATGAGAGTAACCACAATACTACCTGGGGTAGTAACTGAGATTAAGGATTCTAAAGTATTTGGTGATGAGGTGTTTTCGGTGGCCGAAGAACTCAACTTCGGCTACAGAACATGGAAAGAAAAAATATAAAAAAGGGAGAGAACTCTAGATGTTTCGTAAAAATGCACATTATTGGCTATCAAAGGTTGCCTACAACTAATAAATAAAGTATAATCTAATTTTAATAAAGTGATTAACTAAATATATTTTATATACTCTCTCTTTATAGACTCGGGGATAGAATTGTTGGGACTAGAGCTAAAAGGAAGAAGTAAGTGTCAAGGGTAAAAATACTACTACCTATGTGAGTATAAATTACAAAATGACTTCTTAAATTATGTTTTACTTTACATGTGCATTCATGCACCATTTAAGTATTTTAATTAGATGTATATATTGCATATAAGAATTGCATATATATGTAATTATATAGTATTTAACTCACAAAAAATATTGCATATTATATTTTTTTGTTGTTTTGGTAGCTATGGATGACAATGAATTTCAATGGAAAAGATAAAAGAAATGTAAAGGAAAGAGCATGCATGTATTATGAGCTCACAAATGAAAAAAAGGAAAGGAATATTAGGTAAGGCAATTATGTGTCTTTAACATCCGAATACCAGGATTCTAGAAGCAACCTTTAAGTAAAATATGAATTTTGTGTCCCTGCACTGTGTGAATGTTAAGAGGAAGTCCTAAGAAGCTCCTATAATGGGCCAGACACATTGGATATGTGCTATGATATGAAAGTAATGGGATGGGGAAGGTGATATAGTTACCTTGCGG
This sequence comes from Hevea brasiliensis, assembly GCF_030052815.1. Taxonomy (NCBI): domain Eukaryota; kingdom Viridiplantae; phylum Streptophyta; class Magnoliopsida; order Malpighiales; family Euphorbiaceae; genus Hevea; species Hevea brasiliensis. Next base: position 24,684,502 of record NC_079495.1, on the reverse strand, counting down.
TGACTTGTTGTGCTGTGTAACCATTCATATGGATGATGCAATCATATGCTTGAAATGTATTTATTTAATATATTTTCTTTCCCCATATAATTCTTTACTTATTGGATTTATATACTTATTACTCCTTTTCTATTTATCCCCTTCAGGGATATGAGTAAGACAATAGTAAGTAGTTTTTAGATAATTATGCTCTAAGATTTATTATAATCAAGTTTATACATTTTTTTTTATCATTTAGTGGAGTCATTTTGAGGCATGTATTATTTTGTTTATTTTAGCACTATGCTTGCAACTGTATTTTGTAAAAAGACTTTCTTAAAGATTTATAAATTTATAAGAAAGTATATTATTTGCAAAGTGACTATTAAAGCATAAGAAAAAGGATGACCCATTTACACAGATTCTAGTTTCAAAAAGAAGAATGTAAATAAATGTGATAGAAAACCTTACCCAAGTCCTATGAGACGAACTCCATGAAATAAAAGTGGAATTAATTGGAAAATAATAAATGAAGTAATATATTACAAATACCATATCAATCGGTCTCACCCATTATATTTATAAAGAGATAGTAAATATGTCGCATGACCTAAACCAGCATTTGATTTCAAATCTCGATAGTTAACCCTGTTAATGTCACTTTTGTCCAAATGTACAATTTCACCCTCATTCCTCAATGCATCTTTCTTTGCATATTTCTCACCTCTTTGCTTTTCTTGCCTCCCCAATTCAACTTGGGAGAAATATCAAAAAGATCCCCAATTAACTTACTTTTTCTCCTCTACTTGAGAACACAGGAGAGTATAATTTTTTATGGGTTGAGAGAGAGATGGAAATCGGGCTAAGCTTACATAAGGAACAAGGGTCAAAGTGTTGGAATTGCTGGACTTATGGGTTGGGTGAGACGGAAATCTATCATTTAATCCACCTGTTGCACCATTTGGGATTCAAATTCTTCCAGATATGGAGGGTGAATAGGGACAACCTCAACTTTGCTACTTCCCAAGATGAATTGCCAAAGGATCCTCAGGGGATTTTTTTCAACATCCAACTAGTTACATAAGGATTCAGGAGTATGTCACAGGTTGGCCTGAGAAGAAATGATTAAATCACCATTGGGACCCTCACTTAAGTCTCTAATTAAATTGAAATCAATTGACTCTGTGGAGTTCTTATCACAACTTGGTGCACTTGACTCGGCAACATATTGTCAACTGTCAAAGCCATAACCTTGAGAAAGAATTAATGAATGGCGGCTATTATGTTGGGTAGAGCTTTGTATGTTGTTCTCATACAAAGAACTAGAGTTCTCAAAATCTAGGAGATTATCTCCAAGGTTTAGCTTTTCAGTGGACGAACACGCATCATTAGAATGATCTTCCCCATTTGCATTATTTGAATTTGAAAATTCCATGTTTCTCTCTTCAAAAAAAGAGGAAGAATTCCCTGTCTTCTGATGAAAACACTATAAGAAATAAGGACTTAGTGATTCTTCCACCATTAAGACATCAAGATCAACTAATATGATTTTATTAACCAAAATAAAATCGTTAACACAAATAAGAATCCTTGCATAATCAAAATCAGACTTTGATATCATATTACTATCCACTAAGATGAATTCCCCTACTTTGCTCCCAGTCTAATGAAAAAAGTCTATAGTTTACACATTTAAAGGAACCCTAAATAATTTTAACCAAATAACTAGTTCAATTGGTGTGAAGGTAGGCTGCTATGGCTTAATGTCTTCAAACCATTAATTAAGCCATTTTTGCTCACAAAGAACTCATTCACTAGATCTTTGTTATCAAAAGTCAATAAAATAGACTTTACACTCATGAGGGAGACTTTAACAAAAAACACACCCTCTACCAAGAAGTAAGTTTGTAATTTGAAATAGATTGAATATTCATGAAGGTAGCAATAGCTTATTGATCCAGCCAAGCCATATATTTTCATTAGTTGGCTCTCATCTTTCTCCAATCAAAGATTCTAACCCTTCATGTTCATTACTTGCCTTCCCCAAACAAACATCAAAACCAAAACCACCCTTTCATTCAATTGGAGGATTATCTGAATCATTTGATCCACTAGAGCTTGAGTTTTTACTGTACTTAGAGATGAAAGCGCTAAGCTTATAACTTCCAATCTAGAGTCCATTGAGATCCTTAATCACATTCCATAAATCATCTATAAAAAGGACTTGCGCAAACCGAAAGTGCCTCCATTTTTGACTTTGTTTATTTAGAATTAAGATTTACACGATGTTTCCAAAGTGAGAGAAGGAGTTCCAAAGATCTTTTGTAAACCACTATGGGGGAAAATTTTCAAAATAGGCTAAGGGTAAAGCAAGGATTTTTTTGAGGAGGAGGGATTTGAGGCGGAGGATAGTTTTTGGCAGGGGTTGAAGGAAGGGTCATCGAGAGAGAGTTTTCCCACCATAGTTTTTCTAAATTCTTCTCTTTTTTTGATACAACTTCTATCTTACTTGTATTCATCTTAAAAACAAATAGTTATTATCATTATTTATTGTTATAAAGATCAACACCCATTTTTGTAGACTTTGTTTAGGACTACACTTAACTTTATATATCTTGTAAACTCAAAGCCTATATAAGGGCTTATAAATTTCACTAATAAGGATCCCTGAATTCATTGCAAGATCCTATCCTTCTATCTTGTTATCATTTTCTTTCTCTTTTGATTTCAGTAGTCATTCCATTCTTAACTCTTAAAGTTAGTAGAAACCCATGTAATGTTTCCTAAGGTGTGTAAGATTCTTTGACATTTAAAAGTCATTGAAGAACCTTGTAAAGTTTCTTAAAAAGGTTTTACAAGATTTAAGATTTGATGAAGACCTTTGGTTATGCTACCTAAGGTACAATACAACATTCCATATCCTTATAGATTAAGAAGATCCTTGTAAAGCTTTTTAAGATATTACAAGTTGGACTCCTCTTAACCTAATGAGGATCCTCATGATCAGTCATGAGCTTGCCCTTTTGTTGGAAGTTGATGTGATTTTTGGATAAAGATTAGATGAAAATCTTTGTGTAGAAGAAAAGAAATATAGTTATACCTAAGTATGGGCATATGCTGACTAAAGCAAGTAATGTTTCTCTATAAAAGAGAAAAGCTTGCTATTGAATATAAGAGTGGAGCAGAGAGAAAAAGTGAGGTACTGAGAAGAAAGTAAGGTACCAAAATGAAGGAGTGAGAGAGAGAGAGAGAGAGAAAAGAACCTTTTGTTTTAAATGTAGCTTGTTGTATACCCTCTACTTTAATATATAAATGTGTGTTTCTCTTCATCTCATTATCTCTTTTATTTTGTGTTTGAGAGAGTTTCCTTTTGTCTTCAATGAAATATGAATCCTGCTTCATCTCTTCTATTTTTCTAACATTGTATCAAAGCCTAAATGATCTTTGAGGGCCTTTATCAAAATTAAGTCTAGCTATTTTTGTTGTTAATTGTTCACAACTTCATCAACAATATTTCTCCTCTATTTTTTTTGTCCTTCAAGTGCGAAAGCTTTGAGTTTTTTGTTATGTAAAGACCAACAAGTCTCTAAACAGAGAAAAGAAAAATCTTATTGAAGAGACCTTTGCATGTCTATAAACTGCATAAATTTTAAGAGATTATCAAGTCTTAAAACTATAAATTGTTGAAATAAACCTTCGTGTCTTTAAATTGATGAAGTAGACTTGCAAGTTTTTAAACTATAGAAGACTAGATGATTTAGATCTGCAAGTATCAAAACTATAAGTGAAGCTTTGCTTGAAGGGACCCATGCATGCCTTAAAATTGCTAAAATTTGTTGAAGCAGACCTAAGCATGTCCTAAAACTGTTAAAGCTTTGTTTGAAGGGACCTTAGCATGTCTATAAGCTCTTGACCTTTAATGAAGGGACCTAAGGAGGAGCTTTTTGTTCGTAAGATGGCCAGCATATATTGAAGTTGTTCAAATGACTAATGATCCAAGATAAAGATGCCCATCTCCGACAAAAATCTCATCAAGGAGGAGGGTTAGAAGTTCATGAGATTTTGAAAAAAGTTCAGATTGTGTACAAGAAAAGAAATATAGCCATACCTAAGTATGGGTATATATTGACTGAAGCAAGTAATTTATAAAAGAAAAGAGATGCTACTAAATATGAGGAGAGAGCAAAGAGAAAAGTAAGCTATTGAAAGGAGCGTTGAAAGCTATGAAAATGAAAAAAAAGGGGAAAAAAAAATTTATTTTACATGTAGCTGGTTATATATCCTCTGTTTTTATTTATAAGTTTTTGTTTCTCTTCTTTGCTTTTTCTTTTTTTTTCTTTTTTTTTTTTTTTACTCTCCTCTTTATAGTTTTTGTTAAATCAGCAATTATTATGCTTTTCTACATGTTTTTCCACTTTTATTGCCCACTACTCCTACATACTAGCAAATAACAAATAAACTCAATCAAAAAACAATGACCATTTAAATTTATTGAAGTTTATAACGTAAGAATCACCCCTTAAACTTGCATGACTCCTATCTTGTTTAGACCACCATGTCTTAACTGGTATTTCAGACCTCCAAATCTTTGAACTATAGATAAAAAAAAAAAAAAAAAATCTTAGACTAGTTGTCTATCTTTAGAATAGGTTTAACTTGATTAGTCTCTTAAACTGCAAGAAGCTTTGTTTGAAAGGACCTAAGCATGTAAACAAACAGAAAGAACTTGTTGGAAGAGACCTTAGCAAGTCCAAAATTGCGAAAGAAAATTTGTTGTTGAAAGGCATGAGCCTTCTTTTTTATTTTTTTTGTGAATCCTTGGTTGCTCAAAAGGAAGAGCTTGTTGTTTGCAAGATGGCCAACAGAAAAAGATCAATCTTAAAAGTAGTTTGAAGAACTTATGATCCAAGATGAAAATGTCCACCTCTAGCAAAAATCTCATCAAGGAGGAGTGCTGGAAGTTGATGTGATTTTTGGATAAAGATTAAATGAAAATCTTTGTGTGGAAGAAAAGAAACATAGCCATACCTGAGTATGGACATATGTTGACTAAAGCAAACAATGTTTCTCTGTAAAAGAGAAGAGCTTGCTGCTGAATATGAGAGTAGAGCAGAGTGAAAAAGTGAGCTGCCAAGAAAAGAGTTTTAAGCTACCAAAAGGAAGAAAAAGAGAAAGAAAAGAACTTCTTGGTTTAAATGTTGTTGGTTGTATATCCTACATTTTAATATGTAAATGTGTGTTTCTCTTCATCTCATTGTCTCTTTTATCCTCTGTTTGAGAGAGTTTTCCTTTGTCTTCAATGAAATACAAATCCCATCTCCTCTGTTTTTCCAACATTTTTTTTAGTGTTAAAGGAAGAGCAGAAAAAGAACTTAAAAAAGGTCATTTGAAGAAATTCTGGTATGCTCTTGATGAAGAGTTACTCTTAAAGAGGAGGGTTTTTCATCTAGCAAATGGTGTGTTCTCTTAGAATTTATGGAAAGAAGAACAGGTGACCCAACTCTCTTGTATCTAAGTTCGATTTTCTGAAATTTGAAACATTAAACGGCACTGGCCTTGGTGTTTCCAGCAAAAATGCCAAGGAGGAGTGATGAAGGTTGTGACATTTAGCTGTCACCCTATGCATGAATTGGTTTTTTTGTTAGTGTACTTAGTTTAGCCTTTTGGTTTTAGAAGTATGGCTAGGTACGGTTGTCTGTTTTTTTTTTTTAGGTAGAAAAGCTAGTAGACAATTATGGTAAAGTTGATGTAAAAATAGTGATGTACTTGATGTTCTCTTTATATATATTGCTGGAAATGAATGAGAATGAGTGAGATTGAGAAATATCCATTTCCTACAACTTAACTCTGTTTTCTTTTCTCCATTTCTGCAACTTATGCAATTTTAGTTTCTTTGTGTTTTGTTTATCTTCTTTCAAATACCAACACCCTCTTCTGGCTACTCCAAGCTGAAGGAGCTTTCTCCATAAAAAACTTAGCTTGTTTCTAGTTACTCCAAACATTTTTAAGGCATTTCACCATTTGAAGATATGCTGGTGCATTCGCTTTCATTAATTAGATAAGTTGGCACGCTCGCATTGCGCCACACACTTGATCGGATTCAAAAGTGTAGCATTTAATCATATTATAGACTAATGATATAAACTTGAGACAATAATTATAGATGCAAAATTGTGTTCCATATATTTAATTTTCCAACAATTAATATACAACAAAGCAATAGCTTTGATGAGCTGAGCAAGTTATACGTTGAATTAATAGACTTTTTCAAGCCTGAAGCAACAATAATACTAACATTCTACGTACATTCTTCATTAATTATTTTACTTTCTTTTCTATAATTCTCTTAAATTCTTGTTCCTCTTTAAATTTACTTTTATTTTCTTTTCTAACTCATTCTCAATCATTAAAT